>NC_056741.1:1454440792-1454593292 GCF_019279795.1 Protopterus annectens
TGGAGCCAGGGAGGTCTTCAGAACCGGAGAGGTCGGCATTCGAGATGATGAGTGTGCTGTCCCAGTCATCAGCTCCTACCAGAGGTACCGACACTTTTCCCCCTAAAGCACTTACTTCTGTCTCAGCTCCTACTCCCTCCGTGGACAGCAGAGACCCTCAGCCTCAGGAGCCACCGGCTGGTGGCCCCCATTCTTCCGAGACTTCTCTGGAATATCCTTCTGAGGAGCCGCCACGGGTGAGAACATGTAAGAGGAAGCATGTAGACTCCCAGGATGAGTCTCTTGACCTCTGACATTGACCTTGAGGGGGTCAGAAGGGTCTCCCAAGTCATCCTCTGATGTCTCCTTCGTAGATATCCTGGAAATCCTTAAACAGAGGTGTAGCTGGCCCACTGTCACACCTTCTGATGAGGAGTCAGTGTACTTGAAGGCTTTCGGGTCTCAACCTTCAGCATCTTGGGTGTCTCCCACCCTTCGATGAACTGATGGAGCTAGTTAGTCGAAAGGTGTGGGATACTCCTGATGCCATGGAGCCAGTCCCCAGGAGACCGAATACGTTTGTTTCTGCCCCTCCAGAAAAAGATTTTTTGTCTAAAGGTGTTCCCGTAGATGCTATGGTGGTGGCGGCGGCGGCCACTAAGAAGGAGCTAGCTGAGAGTTCTGTTCATCCGCCGAATAAGGAGTCTCCAACGATGGACAGATATGGAAAGCATATCTTTTCTTCAGTGGCATTTACCCTTAGATCGCTTAACTACCTAACTCACTTCACGAGGCTTCAGAGAGATCTCCTTAAAGAGTTGGGAGATTCTCTCCAAGGTACATGTACTGAGGGAGTCCCTGACAAGGTGTCTGCCCAGTTGTCCACCTTGAACTCTGTCGTCAACTCTTCCTTGCGGCTTAGTCCGTATGCAGCCGATGGAGTGAGTAGAGCAGCGGGTTCAGGAATTTCCTTAAGGTGTCATTCCTGGATGCGTTTGTGTAACTTTGCGGAACCGTTCAAGTCTACCTTTAACAACGCCCCCTGTGATGGTTCCTCATTGTTTGGACCCAAGGTAAAGGACGCTCTCACCTGGTGTGAACAAGAAGGAAAAACACTCTGCCATGGGAGTACGTTTTACTGTTCCCTCTAGACCATACCCTAAGGGTCAGAGGGGGCGGTAAGATGTGGTTCAGTAAGTCCCAGAGGTTTTTCCAGGATGCACAGGGTGACTCCTCCTTCAGAGGCAGAGGTGGAGAAAATGGTAGACGTCACCCTAGAGGTAGGGGCAGTCCACAAAACCAGGGAGGTTGCGATTCCTTTCTGGGCCGGCCTTACCAGCACTCCTGATGTGGGGCCCGACTGTGCTTCTCTGGGGCCAGTCGGGGGTCGCATTTCTTTGTATCCAGTAGCCTGGCTGGGTATCACTCAAGACAAGTGGGTACAAAGATTTATTACCAGAGGTTATGTCATACCCTTTTCTCTTCCACCCTTTGTTCCAAAGAAGATCCTAGATGTTCCACCCAGCCACAGTGATCGGGCAACGGTGGAGGTCAACAAGTTGCTGTCAGAAAGAGTCATCCAAACCGTCCCAGCAGACCAAATAGGATCTGGAACTTACTCCAGATTTTTTTTTGTGCCAAAACGTACAGGGGACTGGAGGCCCATTCTGGACTTCAACACATTGAAAGAATCAGTAAAGCAGGACAAGTTCCGGATGGTGACACTGCAGTCTATACTCCCGTTGTTAGAGAAAGACAATTGGATGTGCTCAGTAGATCTCCAAAACACCTACTATCACATAAAAATGGACAGGGCGTCGAGTCATCTACGCTTCCAGCTGGGAACCAGTCATTACCAGTTTTGTGCTTTGCCCCCAGGGTGTTCACCAAATGTATGGCAGTAGTGACAGCTCACCTGAGACGTTGAGGATTCCAGGTGTTACCGTATCTGGACGACTGGCTCTTGACTGCCCCCAGCAGGCATCTACTTCTTCAGACCAGACTGTTCAGCTTTGTGCCCAGCTGGGAATTTCTGTAATTTGGGAAAAATCTGCCTTATTGCCCTCTCAATCTGTGATTTTTGTAGGTGCAGAGATAGACACAGTAGACATGCTGGCTCGTCTTTCTGCCGAAAGGCCACAGAATCTGGTTCTTCAGATTTGGCATCTTCTCCCCTTACGAAAGGTCAAAGTCAAGACTATTCTGCAGCTTTTAGGGACCATGGCTTCCACCATATTACTAGTGCCACTAGCCAGGCTACACTAGAGAATTCTTCAGTGGCTCCCGTCATCCCAATGGTCTTTTCAGTACCTCCCATTATCTCATCACATTCTGCTGACAGAATCTTGCAAGAAGGACCTTTTTTGGTGGACACTACCCAATCAGTTAACCACGGGCACTTCATTTGTTCCTCACCAACCTTTTGCCACTGTGACCACAGATGCCCCACAGATAGGGTGGGGGGGCATTATCTTGGCAGGACTGTCCAAGGCACATGGCAAGATCACGAGGCTCACCTGCATATCAACGTTCTAGTGGTGAGGCGGTACTCCTGGTGTTGCAAGCATTCCACGACCTTCTGCCTCTGGGGACTATTGCAATACAATTGGACAACATGTCGGTAGTATGGTATATCAAAAAATAGGGCAGAAACAAATCTTACCCAATCTGTCGAGAGACCATGCGAGTTTGGAAATGGGCGATATCTTCCCCGCATTTTCTGGTGGCAGTGCACATTCCAGGGACAACCAACATGATAGCCGACAAGCTCAGCAGTGCAATCCTTATGCCTCATGCGTGATCTCTGAACAGGAAACAGTGGAACAGATTTTCCACAGATGGGGACAGCCTTGCTGCAACAACTTTGCCAGTCCAATCAATGCCAAATGCACCAGCTACTTCTCCCTCATCCCCCCTCCGAGGGAGTCACTGAGAGACGCACTTGTTCATGATTGGCCCCTGGGTCTCCTGTATGCTTTTCCTCCCTTTCTTCTCATTCCCAAGGTTATTCAGAAAGTGAAACGGCTGGGAAGCAAACCTATCCTCATTGCTCCTTAATGGCCTCGTCAGGTTTGGTTCCCCTTCCTCTGGCCTCTTCTCCTGGACGATCCTTGGATCCTGGACCCAGCTCCAGACCTGTTTATTCACATGTCAGGTTCACTTCATCCCTCCTTACACACCCTCCATTTCACAGTGTGGCTGCTCCAGTTCATCCCTAGTCAGGCTTCACTACTTCTCATTCTCCGTGACTCGTATCCTTACGTCTTCTCCTAAACCTTCCACTCAGAGACTATATTCCTGTAAATGGAGAAGATTCTCTATCTGGGTGGAGAAAATGAATGTTGATCCTTACACTACCTCCATTTCAGTGGTTTTGGAATTCCTGTCTGAACGTTTTCACCAAGGATCTGCGGCTGCCACTATCAGAGTTCAATTGGCAGTGATTTCAAATTTTCCTCTAGGTTTTCAAGATTCTGATCTGATGTCACATAAGCTGTGCAAAACTTTCCTTAAAGGTGCCACTTTAAGACCCCCCATTCAAGAACCTGTTGCCTCATGGGATTTAAATTTTGTGTTATCCACTTTGAGCCTTCTCATTCATCTTCTTTGAAATTCCTGTCTTGGAAGACTTTTTCTGGTGGCTATCACGTCTGCCAGATGGGAGTCAGAGTTGCAAGCATTGTCTGTAAACCCCCCTTATCTGATTTTTCACAAGGACAGGGTTTCCCTTCGTACTAATCCCTCTTTTGTCCCCATGGTCTGTTCCCATGCCGCCTTGAATCAATCCATAGAGCTTCTGGTGTTCTTTCCAAATCATTCCAATGCAGCTGAATACAGGTTTCACCAGCTGGATGTCCATAGACAATTAAGTTTTTATTTGCACTGGACTTAGGAAATCCGATCAATTATTCATTTCCTTCTCTGAATCCAGGTCAGGCTTACCAGTTTCCAAAGTAACACTCTCTAATTGGATTTCTAGCTGTATAGCTTATGTTTACAGTTCTGAGGGTAGACATTTACCCTTTAAAATGAAGGCTCATTCTTCCAGATCTCCATCTACCTCTGCAGCCTTTCAAGACAGGGTCCCACTTGATAATTGTGCAGCAGCTAAATGGGCTACCCCTTACAATTTTGTTACTCATTACAAATTGGATTTAACCTCCATGGGTAGAGCATCATTTGGTTCCACGGTACTCAGGAGTATTTTTCCTTGAGCCAACCAAGAATAAGATGCTAGGGACGCTGTCCCATATGTAAGAATGAAGGTTAGATAGGACTACAGAACATAAAGAGGTTATGTACTCACCATAACATTCCATGTTTGTAGTCCATCTCAGCCTTCATTCTTACGAACCCACCCTCCTACCCCCAGCCTGGAAGTATCTGGAGACAGAAAAATGTTATCCTTTTTTTATGGAGACCTTTTAGTATTGGCTGCTTTGGTTTATTTGTTATCTCTCCTAGTTGGTAGCAAACAAGATCTGGGGATTGTACTGGTGCACCATGGGATACCTACCTAGCCACGAGCCAACTAGAAGACTTCCAGCTTGTAAATAGGCTGAGTCGGAGCCGAGGATCTGCTCCGATCCCATATGTAAGAATGAAGGGTGAGATGGACTACAAACATGGAACATTATGGTTAGTATATAACTTCTTTTTCTATCCTCTGAGCCACAGCAACAGTTCTAAAAGGGACATGATTTGTTTTTATCTTCTGTTGTCGCATTTCTAAGACTGGGGTTATAGTAACACTGTTAATACCTGGATAACTAGCTGCATTTAACAATAACTTCCATCTGACTTCTTTCTTTTAAATGCATTTAATGTCATCTCCTCCTCTGGGATTCATATAAACACATTCCAGAATGGCAAACTTAAAATTGGAACATCCATTACTAGAATCTAAAGGCATATACAGTGCATTATTTTTGTCCTTTTTCCTAATACAATAATAATGCTCCATAGAGTCTATTCTTAAGAGCTCACTTAGTTTGCCCTACTTAGAATGCGGAACAGCTGCAACATTTTGCCAAGTATATCATCCTCATGGTGTTGCAATTTCCTCTCCTAAAATGTACCCTGGTTCTGTTGATGTTGTCAAAAACCAGTGTTATATCCTCATTTATTGCAAAGCATTGGTTGCAACTACCACATTTTTTAGTTCATTGCAAGTTATTACTATTGCCTATAATGTTTCCTTTGTATTCAGATCTGTGCTTTTAATTTCATCCTGTTTTATACACAAAAGTGGGCTTCTCTCCCAAGATGTTATACACTTCCATATCCCCCTTTAGAAATACCCACTTTTGTTGAACAATACTCTTTATGGCTTCAGCAGGCTAATTGTATTCCAGTATGAATGCCCTCCCATAGTCATTGTTTGTGCCTTCATGTGTGTAAACCATACCGTCACCCAGTAGGGGCTTATATTTAATACCCCACTCACTAGTAACGTATTCAGACACCTCCTTTATCATGGAAACAGGATATCCCTGTTCCTGAAACATTTTACCTATAAATTCTAATTCTTTCTTCATATCCTCATACTCTGAGGTCATTCGTGCTACCCTTATGCACTGACTTTTTAAGATGCTCTTCTTTTGTTTCCATGGATGGCAGCTGGAATACTCCAAATAGGAGTTGCTAAATGTGGTTTTCCTATAAATTTTAGATTTAAATCCAGTTCCAGAATGTCCTACATAGGTGTCTAAATAAGCTATACCCTCTTCATTGTGGGTGTGGGTAAATTTTAAATACATACGGGACCTGTTTAAATAGCTCAAAAATTGCTCGATACCATTACTAGTACCATCCCACAGGACAAAAATATCGTCCAGAAACCAGATGTAGCATCTAATATTAGGCATAAATTAAGGTTGGCAAATATGGGGGAGCACGATGCCCCCATAGCCACACCTTTTGTTTGCTTATAGTTCGCCTTCAAAAAAAAAAATAAAATTATTGTCTAATACCAAGGACATGAATTCCACTAGAAGATTAATTTTCTCCCATTCCATACCACTATATTTCCTTATAGTATTGTAAAAGCTTTCAAGCCCTTCATACTTCGGAATGCAGGAGGATAAGTCTATGACATCTATGGTGAGAAACATTAAATTCTTATTTAAAATTTCAGTTAGCTCCATCCACCCTCCCAGCTTGGCTGGTATTTCAACCCTATATATGGAACTGACTGCATATTTGAGTGATCACATGTTGATTTTGGCTACCATAAATGTAGATAGATATGCGATATGCAACTGCAGATTCCCTCCCTCCTTCAACTTCCCCCCTTCCCCTATTTTTCCCTTTTTCCTTCTATTCCTATTAGCCTACTATATCTATTATAGTGTATCCGTTTATTACTTTTGTGCATGTCTGGATTGTTTGTCCATTCACCATCCGCCCACTTCCTAATTTTAGCCTGTCTGGGGCCAGAAACACTGAAGAGATCGACATCTACATTTATGGTAGGTACAAAACTGTACTTTTTCCATCTACTTAGGAAATCCCAAGAGTCCTTTATTAAGTGTTGTACTTTGCTATAAATATATTTCAAGGACCTATCTATCATTACCCCTAGTGGAAAAGTTTTTAATTTACTACCAAATATAATAGGCGTAAATGGGGGATCTGTTACATTTTTATGTATTTTAGGTATACCTACGATAGTGGCCAATATTGGATGTTCTACTTTCACAAAATTATATATGTCCTGCATAATTCTATTTTCCAATAAGAACTCTTCCGGATATAAATCAGTCCGATGAGCAATGTTGACAAATTTTTTGAGATTACTTCGTAGGTCCCTTGTACTATTCAAAATGTTCATACATTTTATTATGCTATTCTCCCAATGTCATATAACACAACACCCCATCCTTAACTGGTTTCATAGCACGTATATTTTTATCAATACTAACTTGTTTCAAAATTTTCCATTCATTGTTGCTCAGGTTATTCCTATACCTGTTATATTTATGCTTTTCCTGTAATTCATACAGTTCTTTAGAAATAACCCTTTCCAATGTTACCATAGTCGAATGTAAAGGAAGGTTAAACCTACTTTTTTCTTTTAACCCAACACTTGTGTTATGGTTTAACTGTTCCTTGAAGTAAATAGCTAAGTTAAGCTTCCTTAAATACAGTTTCAGTTCCACCAAAGTGTCTGTTAAATTAAATCTAGTGGCTGGTACGTATTTCATACAATATTGTTATTAGACAATATCCACAGAACTAGGGTACATTTTAGGAGAGGAAATTGCAACACCATGAGGGTGATGTACTTGGCAAAATGTTGCAGCTGCTCCGTATTCTGTGTAGGGCAAACCAACAGAGCTCTTAAGAATAGACTCTGGGCATTATTATTGTATTAGGAAAAAGGACAAAAATAATGCACTGTATAGGCATTGAGATTCTAGTAATGGATGTTCCAGTTTTAAGTTTGCCATTCTGGAATGTGTTTATATGAATCCCAGAGGAGGAGACATTAAATGCATTTTAAAAGAAAGAGAAGTCAGATGGCAGTTATTGTTAAATGCAGCTAGTTATCCAGGTATTATCAACAATGTTACTATAACCCCAGTCTTAGAAATGAGACAATAGAAGATAAAAAAAGTCATGTCCTGTTTAAAACTGTTGCTGTGGCTCAGAGGATAGAGCATTAGATTCGAGAACCAGGCTTCTATCCTGGGTTATGTCTTTATGGAAACTTGCCATTTTTCACACTTTTTCCGTGGTTCATGTGCAAATATTGGCAAGAGTTTGGTTTAGATTATGTTCTTGTGAACAATTTTATTACTAATAGCAAATATTTATTTATTTATTTTACATTAGTTAACCGGGGGTGTCTGACTGAGCCGAAAAGGCCCTTTATGAGCAGAGGCCCAGGGAGAAAAGCTCCACATAGAAAAATTACAGATACATTTAGTTATTTAGACATGATCAGTATACACACAAATTACAAAATACATGTTTTTACAGTGGTATGCAGCACATCAACAGTTACAGTGGAGAGAACAAGCCAAAAATATTAATTTAAAAATAAAGGTAATTAATAGATTTCTGGTGTACAGCTGAAATTTGGACCATAGGTAGAACACATACATAGTACACAGGTACAGTCCATACATTGTAGATTAGCCAGTGTTTGTGAGCAAGATTGAAAACTATTATCAAGTACTCTAGGTTTAGTATGTGTACCTTATCCGCTTTCACTAGCTTGGGGAGCAATCATGGCACTGCCAACTTTGTTTGAGATGTTGCCTGATGAGGTCTTTAAAGGAGGCTTTGGATGATGTGTTTTGAATGCTAGTGGGGACAGAGTTCCATTTTTTAGCCACTTAACTTGAAATATATATTTTTTACATATTTTAGTAAGGTCAGTGTGAGTTGAATGCAAAGAAAATTATTGTAATGAGTTTTACTTCTATTTCTTTAAATGACAGATTATTTAAAATTTCAAATATAATTGTTAGAGTGATTTTAGTGGTTGTAAACAACTACATAAGCACACTTAATGACATTTTTTAACAGATTCTGATGAAGTCTGCAGACGAAAGCGCTTAATCTGTGTGTGACTATTAAAGATTCTTATCTGCATAGTGAGTTTGTTCACTTTGTTCAGGACTGCTGCAGGGGAGTACAGATTATATCTGTGTAGACCCTAAATTGTTTTATCTTGGTTAAGTATTCAGTTCTCCTTTGCTCTCTTTATATACTATCACCTAAAATTGCTGCTGTTGTCAATCTACTTGTTTTTGTAGTATTGTACATAATTCTTGTAGTATTGTATATAATTCTTGTAGCTATCTCTGGCAAGTGACTGTTACAGTACAAGGCACCAGGAGTCTGTATGTCCTTGTTTAATTTTATACTGTTTAAGAAATACTTTCTGTGAGTATTTCTGAAAAGACTGTGCTTAAGACTGCACCATAGATGTATAACTGAGACAGTAAATGCTGCATTGAATTGTTTGTAGTGCTGAAAGCATTAGTACTTTGTAGCATACAGAATTCAGGGTTAAACTGCTCTACTTTCTAAAAGGTACTTGCTCATTTACCTACTGGAAACTTTGTTCACTCTTGTACTTTCCACACAAACCCTGAAGTCCCTAACAAAGGTACTTAATCATTTGCCAAAGGACCTTGAGGAACAATGGTGAAGGTAGGTGTATGTTTGTGTGCATTTTCTTTACCAGTACACCTCTGTCCAATTTTAAGCACAGTTCATGTTTAATTGTTCTCCTTTCCTTTACTGTCTTACACTGCCTATTTTTTCTGTTTCAGCCATAGAGAGTAGAACTTAATACGTATATAGTGCATCACCATCCACCTTCCTGAAAACTTTGCAGGTATACTCTGTGAGACCAGTCATCTACAACCAAGACCCCACCCCCTACAGAGGAAAAGAGCATTTAAAGTATGATTGCTTCAACTTGTAATCCTAAGATACTGATGTAGTCTACTTAATGTATCTAACTATCTTAATGTGCAGCTATTAGAGGGCTCCAGCCCCTACCACTAAAACTAATCAGCATTACTTCCTTCCACTGAAGTTACTTGACTAACAATAGCATATCCTGCAAATAAACATTAGTAAAACTTATTGCTTAAGCATCCTGTTTCTAGCAGTAACCTTGTACTAGATGGATCTTCTTATAGTAGATGAAAAGTCCTAAAAAATACACTTGTATTACTGTCCATGTTAAAGTCCTTGGGGAAAAAAAACTTGTGTAAAAGTCAATTTCCTAACTGAAGTCAAGCTTAGTAAGACAGTTTACCTTTAATGTATTGGCGAACATAGTACTGTCTCCTACTATGTTGTTTACCATTAGAAACAATGGCACAAAATGCACTTTGTTTGTGGTAGCTTAATCTTTGTAAAATTGCCTCAATAAGCTCACCTTACTTCTAAATGCAGCTCCACAGATCATTTCTCTTAAGAATACAACACTCTGTGGGTGGGCTACACTACACACCTCTACCCCAGTTCCCACCCACCATCACTGCAATTAAATTTAAACCAAACTAACTCCATCATATTTCCTCCACGTCTAGTCTGTGCATACAACCCCTTAACAACTCCACCCACACTTTACTTGTAGTCAGCCCTCCTATCTTGCTGCCTTCTGGATATTTCTGTAAACAAAGCAAAAATACAGCTTCTAAATCCCTTGCATCTCAGTTATCTCTCAAAAACTGTAACAAACCCTACACACAGTACACCACCCAACAATGTTATACCTACACTTAATACCGCATTAGTACATGACCGTCAAACTTGCATCTCTCCTAAGAGCATTCGTCACAAAGACACTTGGTTACAGATATGCAAAAAAAATCTGAAAATAGTACACCACCTTCTTATAAACAAATCTAAATGGTATTTTATCTATGCCACTTCGTTGCTCATTTGAAAATTTACACACACATCCATGCAAACCCAGGGCCTACTACTGTGTCTCAAACTGCATTAATATCCTCCCCAATCTCAACACCTGTAGCTATAAACACATCTGACATACTACTACTGAAGATTAATCTCAGAAGTGCTTGCCATAATCTGCAAGAATTGTATGCATGCCTAGCTTTTTATAACCTTGATGTAGCTGCAGTCATAGAAACCTGGTTAAGAATATCTAATAGCACATCTCAAAGTTAACAGAAAAGCCATCTGCATCACTGGGCTTTACATCCCACCAGGGCAAAATAGTAACACAGCAGAACAACTTCTGCATGGCTATATAACAATATACACCATGAAGCTATTAAAATGGCTGAACTTAGCATAAACTGCGATCCTGAAGGCACAAACAACCCATCACTGAATCGGTTTGGTTTTACACAAATAATAAGACACAACCAGGATACATAGAAACACACACAAGGAATCCGTCTTAGACTGGATTCTTACAAACAAACCAAATAATATAAATTATTCTGGCTGTCTTGCTGATAGTATCAGTGACCATCTATCAACTTATGCTATCAGAAGCCATCCCAACATATGCAGATGGGATAGCCTGCTAACAGGCGCACAATACAGCGTACTTTTCAAGCGACTTCATATCTGCAGCTGGAATATCCTAAAGATCATGCCACAAGGTGATGCTTTAACCCATTTTAATAATACTTTTCTAAACGTCTTTAATAGCCATGCACCTCTCAGAACTGAGAGTTGGTCAAACCTTGCATCCTGGTTAATAAAAGACACCAGGCAAATATTTCAAAGGGACAAAGCATGGAAAATATGGTCCTAAAACAAAACCTATCCAACTACCAAACCTTTGACACTTAATCTTTCAAAAAAGGTATTAAACAAGGACTTACCTATCCCATTTCACCAACCTTCAGTCAACACACCAAAACAATCCCAAGCTGTTATGATCCTCTGTAAACAAACTACTGAACTCTGACCAAATTACTCCCACACCAGCAGCCAGTAACCACAGAGACAATATAGCCGCCCGATTCAACTCCCACTTTATAAACTCAATTCTGTCTTACTAATTAAAGCTCTTCCAACACCCTCACTACTCCAGCCTCATGTAATAACATTAATGCGTCCTTTTTCCAACCAGTCCCAACTGGCAGCATAAAAAATTACCTACAACCTTCCAACAAAGTACCTGAAACCTGCTTCAGAAGCTATAGCCTTCCCTGTTTCTATACTAATTAACCAGTTCATAACAGAAAACCATGTCCCAGCTATCTGGAAGAAATCTTTTATAATTCCACAAAGCCGGAAATTTAACTGACATATCCAACTGCACTCTCATCGCATCGCTATGCTACCACCAGTATCAAAAATATTTTTAAAAAAATGTATGCGCACTCTGCTCCTTAAATAGCTTATGCAAAATAATGTCCCTATGAGCCAACACTGCTTCCACCGCAGTAATAGCACAATTACTGCTCTTATTAGTTTCACTAGTGCTGTCAACCACAAAAGAAATAATGGCAACCTAGTATCCGCATTCCTCTTTGACCTGTCAAAGGCCTTTGACACAGTTTCTCATCAAAAACTTCAGTTAACTTTCTTAACTACGTATAAATCAACTTCATCTCTCACCTGGTTTCATAGCTATTTCACACATAGGCAATCGATCAAATGGAAACAAAAATTTTCCTTTTTCCTTCCATTTACAATTGGAGTCCCACAAGGATCAATACTGGACCCATTTCTGTTTTAATACATTTGTAAACAACTCCATACTGCCATAAAAAAGCAAGTATGGTTCAGTATGTAGATGATGCAGTGCTCATCTGCTCTGCCTGAACACTACATATCCTCCAGGAAATCACCAAAAAGACTTTCTCATCTATCAGATCTTGGCTAGGCAATGCATACTACTACAAAATATAAAATGACTAAACTTAACGCTCTCTAGCTCTCTATACCAAAATAATTTAATACTCAAAAACACAATTTCCATATCATCCCATCCGACAGTACAAAATTTGAAACCGTGATGAAGGCATTACTTGGAGTACTCATAGATGACAAACTCAGATATGACCAATACATTCTCCAAACTGTCAAAAATATGCACAAAACTAGGCTCCTTGTATAGAGCAAATCCATATCTCACAGTATCCACAAGAAAATCCATAACTGCCTACTCCCACCTGTATTGTATTCAACACCTATCTTCACTAATCTCATCAAAACCCTCAAGTCCAAACTTGATGCATGTTATAATAAAATAGCAAGATTTGCCTTGTATTCATCAAACAAATTCCACTACTGCATAGCACTAAAGGACCTAAATTGGCTAGAACTCTCAAATCAGCTACGTACTCCCAACTCATTACTGCCCACAAATTAATCTACAGGCCAGAGAGTTGCCCCTCTCTAAAAAGCATATTACTACCAGTAAATATTGTGGGAAGAAATATCCAAGGAATTGTTATGGCTAGGCTTGTTTAGGCCCTAGGGCCGATAGCCTAGTACCAACCTATGAACCTGTACAGCAACAACATAACACTATACTGCAATAACAAATCTCTCCTAACTGTAAGTAACTCCAAAAACTCTGCCGGAAACCCACTAAACTCTCACTGTCTTAAAACT
Source organism: Protopterus annectens (assembly GCF_019279795.1). Taxonomy (NCBI): domain Eukaryota; kingdom Metazoa; phylum Chordata; order Ceratodontiformes; family Protopteridae; genus Protopterus; species Protopterus annectens. Next base: position 1,454,453,846 of record NC_056741.1, read on the forward strand.
ATGAAACTCCATCCCATTACAGTTAAAGTTTACAGAAAACAAATTCTTTAAAAGTCTGCTAAAACAACATCTGCAAGGCATCAATTTGCTTTCCCTTGTTTTTCTTTGTATTTCTGTGTGCTACAACCTTATACAAGTGCACAGGCTATCTTATATTTTTCCTCTTCCTATTGTCACAAATTGTATGGTACAAGGTTATCATTAATCATCTGTTACAGCTAATTACGTATGCAAATATGTATATGTAACAAAGCTAAAAATGTATATACATTGTGGAAAGTTAATATATACTGTGTATTGTCTGTGTATATAAATATTGGAGCTTTTCTCTGTGGGTCTCTAGTATCTATCCCAGTTTGGACTTTCCCAGTCAACAAAGGTAAATATAATTTGTACAGTGGCAGTATTAGTGCTTTGTTGTCTATACCTTCTGTGTTATATTAGACATTCTTCTAGTTAAAATACATTCTAGAAATTAAAACACATTCTAGAAATATCAAAATTCTCGTTATTTAATATTCTGTATATAAGGTTGTAGGTCTCGGCTTTTGCCTTGTCCAGTATTCCACTGGACACAATTGGGTGTCCTTTTTTTTTCTTTGCTTGTTTCTTCTGTCAAGTTTTTAGCAAGGTTTGCAGTAAATTATCCACAGACCTTAACCATGGTGTCCATTTGTTGTTGCATCTTTGCCTTCTCTTGCTCATTAACTTTCCTTCTTTTCGGGCTAATTCTTCCATTATTCCCATTAGTTCTGTGATTCAGTGGTTTTCTTTTTCCATCTCACAACAGTTTAGGTAACCTGTTTCTGCAAGTTAAACGAGCATGTCTCTGCATTGGTCCAACTGTCTACTTCTGTATATTGTAGTGAAGTATTTTTGTTTATTTTATCATGCATCTTTTTCAGCATTTTCTAAGTAAATATTCTTTAAAGTTGAAAGTACTTAGACTTTCACAAAACCAGAAGCTTTAACTCCAAGTTCCCCTTTTCTACAGTACATTTGTATCATTTTCCTGCAGAAGCATATTCTGTTTTATTTGACATTTATTTTCAGGGAAAGTCCAACTAGGATAATACCCCATTTTCAACAGAGTCCCAGCAGAAAAGCTCAATGACATAATATGGTTAGTTGGCTATTACAAAATCTAATATGGAAGAACATATTAACTGTGTATAAATTTCAGTTTCAGTTCTTACGGTGTGAAACTATACATACATAGTATAACTGTTTGGACAGGTAACATAAGTTGAAAAAAAAGAACATTATCAGTAGTTAAAGTATTCCTAAATTGTGGTACATGAAGATGACACTGAACAACAGAGTACACTTTTTGGAGCAGAGCTGACCAGATAATATAGACTAAGCAAAATTATGTTGGTCTTTTATGGAATAAGTTGTGTTCAAAGAGAGAAAATTAGTAATAAGTATGCTGAGGATTGTAAGAGGGAGGGACTAGTTCAGCCTGTGGTAGTGCAGTAGCTGAGCCAAGTCTTATTTAGGTAATTTTTTTAGTAGTAGTTTGAAGTTTAAGGTTAGAGGTAGAACTAATTTGCAGAGGGATAGAGTATGAGTAGGGACTTTGGCCAGATGATTTGTGGGTTTATATGTATCGATAAGATAATAATTAGATCGAATTCTAGATCTTGGCTAGAGTAATAAAAAGAGATGAAAACATTTGCAGGCAAATAAATGAAATTTCCTTGACACTGTTGTAGATGTCAGGCACAAGCATATTTGCTCCCATTCATCCCCATCTACATTTTACTTACCTCATTCCTTTGTGCACTGCCTTTGAGTCCACCACATCTTTTTCAAGCTTTTCAGAGACCTGCATGGTCACCCTACAGACATTTTGTGGAAGATTATGCTTTTCTTGCTTGTAAGATAGGGGTGCGTGTGTGTGTGTGTTGGGGGGGGGGGCTTCTGATACTCCAGCACCTGCTGTAGTTTTTTCATATCCTTCCTGAGATCCTCGTGTTCAGAGTCTCTTGGCTTATGATGTTTTGTGCCTGACATCTACAACAGTGTCAAAGAAATTTCATTTATTTGCCTGCAATTTGTTTTTCTTTTGTGCTTATTTTCAAGTTAAACGATTATATCCACTCTTCAACTGCTACCAGTAGCTTAAACCAGTTTTCGCTCCCTCTGTCCAGGTCTCTAATACGCCATTATTTTTTAATTATAGCTAGTTGGAACTAATAGTCTCCTAGTCCTTTAATGATTTTATAGTATGGATTACTTGCATTATCATTATTACAAAGGAATCTGTCTGCTAGGCACATGGATAAAAGGAAATATTTCATATCTGGTTTGCTTTTTATTGTTATGGCAGTTAAGTTCTCCCATTTTGCCTCATAGGGCATCATTTGGAAGAGATACATCAGTCTTTTCTAGGAAATATTAATAAAAAAAAAACTGGAGCTCTAGCTTCAGTTCCTTTTGTGGTCTTAGTAAGGTGAGTTTCTTCTGCACTACCCTAGGTTCCCCCTTCCCATACAAAATGTGGTCAAATTCATTAAGCAGTTTCATAAAGGGCATGGGGATCCTAAGCAAGGACAGCTTGAAGAACATGTGCACATTTGCACACACACATGCATACACATATGTACATACATCAGTACAAACAGGAAGTACTTAAAGTGCCTGGACTTTTGGCCCAAATTTAGAAGCAGTGCTTTATATTTTGTAACATACTCCTCAAGTCATTTTCTGATTTTCTCTTTGGGATCGCCTTTACCCAGTCTTCCAGCCACACATCCTAAATCCTATAGCTATGCCACTTCCCACAAATAATTTTAAGTCCTTAGAGTTCATGGTTTATCCTTGGTTTCCTTGTTTTTTGTTTTGATTTAGCTTGTGTCTTTCTACACACCAAACCTTTGGAGACTTGCCTAGGATTTCCAAACTTTTCCTAAGTTGGGGTCTTGGAGGTAGGTGTATCACTACTTCATTTACTGGGATGAATAGCATCTGCAGTCCAATGATCTTCCCCACCACCAGCAAATTATGTGACCAAGTACTTTTAGCCTGCAGTCTTGACACCAAATAAAATACTGTCTACTTCTGTATATTGTAGTGAAGTAGTAATGGTCAGTGTGCACTGCTGTCTGTGTTAATAGCTGATACGTGCCTTGCCTAAGTAAGTTTTTGCACTTTATACCCATGGGTCAGATTTGTAATCCCTGGTTTCACAGGATTTCACGTACAACAGACTTTAACACTACCACCAGCTGGATGCATCTAGTATACCAGAAACAGTTACTGCTTACCTTTGGAATAATAGCGTTAGCTTGAGCAGAAGAGGTTATGAACCAACAGTTAGTTACCAGATCTGATGCTGTCAGTGTCATTATTGATCACGGATGGATCATGGATCTGACTTCTGATCCCAGCCGGCAAAAGTGAGTGACAGCTTCTGAGCTCAAGCTCCTCAACTCTACTTACTTCCTACTATCCATGATCCTCCGATGTAGTTTGCCGCTGTCGTGAACGGTCGGTTCCTGAGCTCGGACTGGCATTTAGTTAAGTAATTTCAATTTCTTAACTTTTCTTTTTTTTCTCTTACTATCCTAATTTAGTGTTGGTAGTGTTTTAGTGTATTGAAGTTTAATTCTAGGTTCCCTCCATTCTCTGTAGTTTGTCGCTGGCGTTAGGCCCCTTCCCACCTTTCTTCCCTTTCTCTCTCTCTCTACCATTGTGGTGTGTGTGTGTTTTTAGCCACTGTTCCTCATGTGGTTGGAAACTGGCTCCCACCAACTCACATGAGGAGTGTGTCTACTGACTAGGAGAGCCCCATTTAGAGACTGACTGTGCTATCTGCACAGGTTTCAATCCCCAGGCTCTCCTAGACCGTAAGAATAAGCTTTTGCTTAAGGGCTTAGCTTCAGGGGGTCCCTTAGTTTCAGGGTCATCCTCGAAGGCACCTCCTGATCCCAAGAGGAAGCACTCTTCCTCTAGGGACCATTCTTCCAAATGGCTGAGGCTCTCTGATCCAAGTACCCTGGACCAGAGTCCAGCCTCGGGGGCTTCGGCTCCGAGAGCCTCTGTCTCTGTGATTGATTCTGACTCTGCCAGGACTAGTAGGGTCTCTGATTAGACTGAAGGGACTAGGTCTCTGTCTGCTTTGACACCTTCATCAGATCTGAAGGTTCTACTCCAGGCCGGCTCTGATCAGTCTGCTCAGTCAAATACCCCTGGCCCCGTCGGTGCCTTCGGCTCCGATGGAAGCCGTAGTTATTGTAGATTCCTCAGTCTGTTCTAGGTCCTCTGATCCAGAGAGGCATACCAGGTCTTCTTCTAGGGACTGTAGGCTTTCCACCCAATCTGGATACTCCTCTGTTTCCTCTAGGTCCTCTAGGAGTTTACTCCCCTCGAACATGGACCAAATGATGAGGGGCTTCCTCAAAGCCCAAATGAAACTGGGTCTGCTCCCATCCTCTAGTCATGCTCCAAGGGGTCCCTCTCCCACTCCCATGCTCCTCTCTCCCCAGCCGACTGCAGAGAACTTGGTGCTCCAGGTTCAGAGCTCTGCCAAGGAACATCAACTGGCATCAGGAAGTACCCCCTATTCCCACGCCTCCTGGGTCCCTGGTGGGGGTCGACTCATGTTCCCCCATTCTGGAATTATAACTAAACTACGTATTAATCCCTACATCACAAGATGGGTTGCCAACCGGCTCACTGACAGAACCCACACTGTAAAAGTTGCAGACTCCAAATCTGACTTCAAGCCAGTGACAAGTGGAGTACCGCAGGGTTCAGTCCTGGAACCTCTCCTGTTAGCCTGTACTTCAGTGAAGTAGATACCAAACAGAGAAGGCCTCTAGCTAATGACGTTCGCGGATGACTGCAAACTAGGAGCCATAGTAGAGTCCCGAAATGATATGAACATCCTACAGAAGGGCCTCACTGAGACAGATGCCTGGTGTCAGAGCCATGGTGTCAGGCTCCGTGCCAAAAATTGCATTGTCATCCCCTTTGGTAAAAACTCTGTACCCATGAACTACCACATAGGCAGCAGTCTACTTAATACCGAATGTGTGATGAGACCTTGGGACCCAGGTGGACAGTAGTCTCTCCTTTGATAATCACATTGCCACAGTAGTCAGGAAGTCCTTCTGCATGGCGCACCTCATCACAAAAGGGTTCTTTTCCAGGAAAAAAGAGGTCATCGTTCCCCTCTACTCGGCACTCATTAGACCCATTATAGAGTACAATGCCCCTTTTGGAATGTACCTCACAAGACATCTGCAGCAGCTGGAAAGGCCACAGAAGTGCCTCACAGAGGGTTACTGGCCTCAAACTGCTTCCCTACACTGACATCTCAAAAACGTCAGCTTTACTCCGTAGCATATCGCCTAGTCTGAAGTGATCTCTGCCTAATATATAAAGCTATGTCAAACCCAGAGCTGTTGGACATGCTACACCTAAAGAAATCCCAATCCCTCTGAGCTACATGCTATAGGGACCTAAACCGTGTCACCACAATAAACAGGACATGCTGGAGGGATAGATTCCTGTCCCAGAGACTTCCAATACTCAGGAGCAAGCTATCCATCTATGTCGAGCAAACTTCATTAGCACTCCAAGAAAAATCTTGATGAGTGGATGGGAAATAGGAAATACACCCCGGGGATCACTTCTCTGGCTCTGCTCGACAGTGGCACAGGGAAATAACTTTCTTTGGTGGCATAAGCTAGGGAGCCTTGTTGGCTAGGCTTACGTAGGTCCTTGGGCCGATAGCTTAGTACCTATGTATGAACCTCTGGGTCAGCCTCACCTCGTGCCCCAGATGTCCACCCGGGCCGCCGAGGTGTGGGTTCTGGTCTGGAATTGTCAGATTGTTCTCTCCCCTTGGGGGTTTCGGCCTTAGACAGCTCAGGACCAATATCCAGCAGTGTGGGTACTGGGCTAGGGTCCCCATTTCCGCCCCACGCAGCCTCTGCTGGTGGTGAGGGGGAGGAGGGCACTTCATTCAATCCCTCACCCTTTCAGGCGATAGGACCGTATCCGGTTAATTGGCTTCCTCCTCAGCTCTGAATCCTATATTACCCAGTTCTGTGTTGGCTGGCAAGTCCTCATCTTTGGTCCAGAGTCAGCCACCCTGAGATAGCATTCAAAGGGGAGTTACAATTACCCCCCTTGGGGTCCCCTCCTCCTCAGAGTCCTCCCCAGGGCCCATGATGGAGGAGCCTCCTCAAAAGAGGTTGTGAAAGAGGCGGCACCTTGACTCCCCTTATGAGTCTTTAGCAGATGACACCGAGTTCGATGAAGGGAACGGGTCTCCCAGATTTCTGCCTGAGGAAATGTCCTTCGGTGACATTCTAGAAATCCTTAGAGCAGGGAGACTGGACTCCTCCAACCCCATCCACCGAGGAGTCCGTATTCCTGAAGGCATTTGGGGCGTGTCCATCTACCTCCTGGGTGTCCCCCTCTGCGGATGAGTTGGTCCAGCTCGTGACCAGCAGGGCTTGGGAGGAGCGGGACACAGTAGAACCAGTGCCCAAGAGGGCAGAAAAGTTCCTTAGCCCCCCAAAAGAGATGCCCTTCTGGAGTAAAGTTGCTCCAGTGGATGCTATTGTGGATGCCGCAGCCACCAAGAAGATTCTCGCAGAACAGATCTCCTCTGTCCATCCACCTAATAGGGAGTCTAGGGCGATTTGCTGGTTCAGGAAGCACGTGTATGCCTCAGCCACGTTTGGGCTGAGGGACGGCTAACTACATAGCACATTTCACCTGGCTGCAATGGGATTTGGTGTCAGAGCTTTCCACTTCCCTTTCAGAGTTATTGACTCCGGAGAACTTGAAAGTGGCGTCTCCAAAGCTAGCTACTCTCACCTCCCTAGCCAATGCTTTGATAAGGTAGATCTCGAACTCGGTTGAGGTTCAAGGCCACATCTCGAGCGGCATGTACAGGCATTGCCATCAGGTGCCATGGCTGGCTGCACCTCTGCAGATTTGCAAACAACTTCAAGGTGGCCTTCACTAGTGTCCCTTTCATTGGGTCCACCCTCTTTGGCCCATCAGTCAAGGATACTTTGACCTGCAGTGAGCAAGAAGGTAAGATGATGTCTGCCGTCGGGATCAAGTTTTCTACTCCCCAACGGTCTTTTTCTAAGACACAGAGGGGGCAGTAAGAAGCTGTGGTTCTGTAAGATGCAGTATTCCTTCCAGGATGCTTCCCAGGAGTCCTCCTCTTTTGTCCAGGGGAGAGGCTTTGACAACAGGCGCTGTCCTAGAGGCAGAGGGGTCTGCAAAATCAGGGGTTCCGAGAAGCTTTCTCGGACAAGCCCCAGCAGTGCTCCTGAAATGCTACCCGACTGTCCTGCCCTGGAGGTAGTTGGGTTTGTATATCCCTGCACAACTGGCCTGTGTGACCATCATCTCAGACTGGTGGGTGCTAAACATTGTGTCCAGGGGTTATGTCATTCCATTCAATTTCCCACCCCTACTTCAGAGGTCACTCCTAGATGTTCCACCCCGACAAAGGGAGTTGGTTCTTGCAGAAGTCTGCAACCTCATTCAAAAAAGGGCCATCCAAAGGGTCCCAGTGGGACAGCAAGGATCCGGAACTGACTCTCACTTCTTTTTAGTGCCAAAATGAACTGGGGACCTGCTTCCCATCCTGGATCTCAGTCGACTGAATCTGTCAGTCCAGAAGTCAAAGTTCCAGATGGTCACTGTTCAGTCCATTCTGCTGCTTCTGCTCAAGGACGATTGGCTGTGCTCCATAAATCTCAAGGATGCATACTATCACATCAAAATTGACAGATGTTCCAGAAGAGTCCTGCGCTTCCTGCTGGGAGTCTGTCACTATCAGTTCAGGTCCCTGCCCTTTGGCCTCACCTCCACCCTCCCCCAGGTTTTCACCAAATGTATGGCAGTGGTTGTAGCCCATTTCTGGCTGCAAGGATTTCAGGTCTTTCCATACCTGGACGATTGGCTCCTTACAGCTTCCACAAAGCATCTTCTCCTTCAGGTGATGGATTTCACCCTGAACCTATTCCAAGACCTAGACATTACAGTAAATTTTCCGAAGTTGCACCTCTCCCCTTGTCAAAGACTGGAATTTATAGGGATGGTTCTTGACACGGTGGCCAAAACAGCAGCTCTTTCCCACAGCAGAGTAGCTATGATCCAGCAGAAGGTCCACTCCATGTTGGACCAGGACCAAGTACCTGCTCATCTCGTTCTTCAGGTCATGGGGTTGATGGCAGCAGCCATCCAGTTGGTTCCCCTCGCCAGGTACCACGTGCAGCTGCTCCAATGGACTCTGGCAGTTCAATGGTGTTGTCTTAACCCCATGTCTTCCATGGTCTGAATCTCACAGGTCTGCAAATATCACTTGTCTTGGTGGGTCTAGACCCAGGATCTTCTGTTGGGAAGACTCTTTTGCCTCCCCTTGTCCCAAGCCACAATGACCACTGACCCCTCCCTGTTCAGGTGGGGGATTTCCAGGGAAGAATGATCCAAGGCATGTGGTCCTTGTCAGAGACCAAGTTACACATCCGTGTCCTCAAGATGAGAACGGTCCTCCAAACATTGCAAGCCTTCCAGCATTTCCTCCCTCGCGAGACAGTAACCATTCAGACAGACAACATGGCGGTGGTCTGGTATGTCAACAAGCAAGGGGGAACATGATCTTGCACTCTGTGCAGAGAGGCCGTGAGAGTTTGAGAATGAGCGATGGCCTCAGGCTGCTTTCTCTGTTTAACACGCATCCCTGGCATGTCCAATGTGCTGGCAGACAAGTTGAGCAGAATCATCTTGAGTCCTCACAAGTAGTCCCTGAATCAATCAGTGGCGGATCAGGTCTTAAGCAGATGGGGGTCCCCATGCTGTGACCTGTTTGCATTTTGGGACATTCACAAATGCAGCACCTTTTTTGCCCTGATCCCCCCCCCCCCGAGGGGGGGAGTAACCCAGGGATGCTCTGATTCACAATTGGCAGCTGGGTCTCCTCTGTGCCTATCCTCCAATCCCCCATATTCCCAAAGTTCTGCAGAAAGCCTGGCACCTGTCTGCTCAACTCAGTGCCCCCTTTTGACCTCGACAGAAGTGGTTCTCCCTTCTTTGGTCTCATCTGAAATATCCGCCTTTGATATTGGATCCATCTCCAAATCTCATCTCCTAACTAGTGGGGATTTTATCTCCCGAATTTGAAGTCCTTGAGACTGACAGCCTGGTTCCTCCTGTTCCAGTGATCCTCAGCCAAATAGAGTTGCCTTCCCTGGTGAAGGATATTATCTTGGCTTCCCAGAAGCAATCTACCAAGATGGTCTACCTCAGCAAATGGAAGAGGTTTTCCTTTTGGACTCATCAAAGGGATGTAGATCCCTTTTCAGCCCCCATTTCTGCCATCTTGTCCTTCCTTTCTTGTCTTTTTCAACAAGGAGCTAGTTTTTCTGTGATGAAGCTCCAGCTGGCAGCTATATCTAACTTTCATCTGGACGTTAGTCCTGTGGTTTCTTCCATATTGTGAAAAGCTTTTCTAAAGGGAGTGTTTTTACTTTGGCCTCCCTTGAAAGACCCTTCTCCTCCGTGGGATTTTTCCTTGGTGTTGCAGTCTTTGACCCTTCCTCCTTTTGAATCTCCTGTGACATGTGATATGAAGTTCTTGTCTTGGAAGACAGCTCTTCTGGTGGCTATCACCTCTGCCAAGAGAGTTTGAGTTGCAAGCCCTCTGCATCAAACCTTCTTGTATGGTTTTCGATAAGGATAGGGTTTCCCTTAGAACAAATCCTTCTTTTATTCCGAAGGTGGCTTTGGAATATAACCTAAACCAGTCTATACAGCTTCCAGTCTTTTTCCCCAGCTTTTCTAATAAAGATGAGTATCAGCTGTGCTGCTTGTATGTGCATAGACAGCTGTGTTTTTACCTGAACAGGACTGAAGAATTTCAAAGATCAGACAAACTTTGTGTGGCATTCTCCCAGAACAGGAGAGGCAAGGCCATTCCCAAAGTCTCCATCTCTCGTTGGATTGTTTACTGCATAGGTCACATTTATCAGATTAATCCTAAGGATATTCCCAGATCTCTTAAAGCTCATTCTACTAGGTCCGTTGCTACATCCTCTGCATTCTGGGCCAGGACATCATTGGATGACATTTGTGCTGCGGCCTTTTGGTCAAGTCCTCATACCTTTGTGACGCACTACAAGTTAGATCTGGTGTCTAGGGGTAGGGCATCCTTTAGATGTTCTTCGTGTTTCACTATTGCTGTCATCACCTGTGGGTTATCGCTGCTATGGTAGCCCTCGGCCGGCCCGAATACCGGAGTCCATGTTTTTCCTCCTTTGGCTGCTGTCACCTGTAGTCTGACGTCAGGTCGCCAGTGCTATAAAGCAAGGCAGCCAACGCCATTACATCAGTTTTTCTTGACGTGAAGCCTGTAGCAGAAGCAGTTGGCAAGTGTGCTGGTCAGTCGCTACCAGAGTTTGAATTTCAGCTGAAAACTTCTAATGCTAAATACCCCATTTTGGACCCTTTTTTCTTGCACTAACCGATGTCCAAAAAAGTTAACAATTGTCTCGCCTGTGGAAAGCAGATCCCACACAGAGACTTCCATTCATACTGCGTCGCTTGTTTAGGCCCAGACCACGACATCCCTCGTTGCCAGTTCTGTGCCATCTTTAACGTGAGAACCATTCGCCTTAGAGCTCTTTATTGTAGGCGGGTATTTTCATCTTCCATTTTCGCATTCCGAAATGGCATCTCTCAGCCAACAATCCATGGACATTCTACAAAAACTCTGAAATAAAGATAGAGACAAACCACACAAGGCTAAGCCTTCCAACGACTCTACCGCTAAGCAAGTAGCCGGTTCTCTGGAATTCAGTGAGACACTTTTGCAGCCCCTGATGCCCGATTCATTATCTACGCAGGCCTCTACCGAGACCCTTTCCAAGTTCAGTATGCTGCAGAAATCTTAGTCTTCCAAGCCTTTGTCTGTTTCTGCCTCGGTTGGGTCTGGAGCCGCGACACAGGCACCACCTTCCGGAGAGGCCTCTCACTACCGAATCTAGACAAAAAAATTACGTTTTCTCATGTGACTACAGTTTCTCTCAGACTGACGGATACTCTTAGGCCTAGAAGCCAGGCCACTCGTAGAAAATCTTCCTCTAGCCACCATCTTGCTCCTCCACCACCTCACGCACAAATGCTTAAAATGGCAGAGGACCTCATCTTCCCTGATCAGGGGTAGTCAGGCCACAACTTCTAAAAGGAAAAGACACCCTTCTCCAGAAATTGACAGAACAGGATTCTGAGGAATCTGACTATTCAGATTTTGAAGAGGAACAGCAGCCTCTCGCTGCTTGTGAGGATTCAGATGCAAAGGAATCCATTCCTTCTGCCTCCCCACCAGAAGACCTTTCCTTTGGGGAAATCCTTCACACCCTTGGGGAACATTTCCAGTGGGAATTTCAGGATTTCCCCAGTCTAAGAAAAGACTTGAGAGTTTCTGGACCTGCCCCAGCACAGACCCCTGGCCATCCCCCCTATTTTAGAAGTGGTGAATGATGTATTCCTTGAGTCCAGCTTAGCCTCTGATGCCCTCCCACCTGCTCCCAGAAAATCTAACAGGTATTACAGAATACCGGATTCTCTCAAATACCTGTACAGAAATCCTGCTGCAGACCCAGAAGTCATTACACAGGGACCTAAAAGAGCTAAGACTAGTTCTGCCAAGAATCCTATTCCTTCTGACAGGGATTCCAGAGCTCTGGACAGATGGGGTAAAAAAGCATACACCTCTGCAACCTTAGCTGTCAGAGTACTCGGCTGTCAGTTCCATATGTTAAAATATCAACAGCACACTTTGGAACTTTTAAAACAAAAGATGTCAACCTTTCCTGACTGTGCCAATTAGAAAGAGTTAGAAGACTTACTGCAGTCTACTTGTCAAGTGGCCAAACACTCATTACACTGCGGGTATGACACCCTAGGAGCCACAAGCAGGGCAGCAGTGCCAGGATCTGTCAGTGCCAGGATCTGTCATTAGGAGACCTGCATGGTTGAAGGAACAAACCTCTCCTTGATCATGTCAAGTCTAAACTGCACCCCTGGATAAGGGCCACTTGTTTGGAGTAAAAGTGAAGAGCTGCTTAAAAAGATGGAAGAGAAAGCAAAATCTATGCAAACCATAAAAGATTTCTTTCAGGTTCAACAGGAACTTCCCTCTAAGCACTGGTCCTTCCCTGCACCTAGCAGACAGGGACAAAGTAAGCCCCGCAGGGACAGGACATCCAGGCCCCTATCCCAGGGCCAGCATAGAAGCAAACAATGGACCTCTTCCACCTCTAAGTCAGGGAGTTCTAAGCCAAGCTTCTATGGTAAGCACTCGCAATGACTCTCCCTCCCCCCTCTGCCCTCCTTTCACTCATCTAAAACTAGGAGGAAGGCTCACCCTCTTCAAGGAGAATTGGGTCTCTATAACCAAGGACCAATGGGTATTAAAAATCATTTCTCATGGATACAGATTCTCCTTCAGTGAACTCCCTGTTCCAAGAGGGTACACAGACCTCCCCCCAAACCAGTGGGCAGAGGAATTACAACAGGTAAAAACACTAATATCCCAGGGGGCAGTAAAACCTGTCCCTCCGGATCAAACAGGAAAAGGTTTTTACTCCAGACTATTCCTTGTTCCCAGAAAGGAGGGCAATTGGCACCCCATCCTGGATCTACCCAAACTGAACACCTCCTTGTTGGTCCCCAGATTCAAAATGCTAACCTTGCAGCAGTTCCTGCCTATGCTCACACAAAATGCCTGGCTGGTGACACTAGACCTAAAAAGATGCCTACCTCCACATCCCCATCTGGGAATCGTGCAGAAAATTCATGCCCTTCAGAGCAGGCAATCAGCACTTTCAGTTCTCTGCACTGCCCTTTGGCTTATCTACTGCTCACAGAGTATTCACCAAATGCTTGGCCCCGGCTATAGCATTCTGCAGATGGCGAAATGTACAGATTTACCCTTACCTGGACGACTGCCTCATTCAGGTGAACAACAAAGAAAAGTTGCTGCGGGATCTTCTCTTTGTCAAAAAACTCCTCACTTCCCTAGGGTTCACCATCAATGAACCCCACCAGGAAGATTGTTATCCTGGGAGCTGTGCTAGACACAGCAACCCTAATGGCCTTCCTATCCCCAGAATAGCAGAGCTTCTTGCCTCTCTACTTCACCCAGCTGGCTTCCAGAAGTCACCTCAATGAGAGGAAGTTCCTGGAAGCCCTGGGATACATGGCTTTCTTGCCAGGCTTCACATGAGAAAGCTTCAGTGGTACTTAAAGAACCTTTGGTGTCAGCACTCTCAATCCCTGGAGACCACCGATCTCTTGCATAAGGGACAAATTTCTCTGGTGGACAGAGGCCTGTGCCATGAACAAGGGTCTTCCCTTCATCCTCCGTCCTTCTGGCCAAACCTTCACCACTGATGCCTCAGACTTAGCTTGGGGTGCTCACCAAGCAGGCAGGTGTACCCAAGGCCTTTGGAATGCCCAGCAACTTCACTTGCACATCACCCAGAAAGAAATGATGGCAGTGCAACATGCTCTTCCTTCCAACCCCATCTCAGGCCAGGGGTCCTCCTTATAAAAACAGACACCACAGTAATGTAGTACATCAACAAGCAGGGGGGCACCCAGTCTTACCCCCTGTGCAGGTTAGCCATGAGTCTTTGGCTTACAGCCACCTCCATGGGGCTACACCTAATTGCCCAATACTTACCAGGGATCAACAACACACTGGCAGACCACCAAAGCAGAAACTTACTGGACCCCCACGAATGGCAGCTCCACAGAGAAATCTTTCTGCAATCACCCAGGAGTGGGGGACCCCAGAGGTGGACCTCTTTGCCTCACACTTCAACCACCAGCTGCACAAGTTTTGTACCAGGGAGTATCACCTCCTATCATGGAAGGTGGATGTCTTGACCGTCCCCTGGAGCTCCCTCTTCGTGTACGCATACCTTCCTCTGCCCCTTATTCCCAAGGCTCTGATCAAAATAAGAGAGGAGAGACCAAAGGCCATCCTCATTGGTCCAGATTGGCCCAGACAGCATTGGTACCCCTTACTACACAGTCTGACCTTACAGACCCCGAAGCTGCTTCCCCTAAGGTCAGACCTCTTGACCCAGAAGAGGGGGAAGGTACTGCACCCAGACCTATAGACTCTCAAACATTCAGCATGGCTTATACTGACAAGAAGCCACTGTTAAGCAGACATGTCATGGACATCATCACAGAGGTCAGAAGGCCCAGCACAAGAAAGTCTTAGGCAGGAAAATGGAAAAGATTCTGCTCCTGGAAACAGTCAAAAGGGGGGCAGTACCTCCAAACCTTCCATCTCTCTCATCCTGAATTACTTAGCAGAGTTGCTCAATAGTGGCCTCTCCTTTTCCTCTATTAAAATCCGTGCCTCTGCAATCTCTGCCCATTATAATTCAGACCTCATTCTCTCATCCTTTGACTAAGCAATTCCTCAGAGGGGCTTCTAATATCAGATCTCCCAGTAGATCACCTGCTCCACCCTGGGACCTGAAATATGTTAGAGAAACTGACCTCATCTCCTTTCGAACCTGCCGCTTCAACAGAACTGAAATACTTCTGGAAGACTGCCTTTCCTCCTAGCTATCACCTCAGCTGCAAGGGTCTCAGAAATTCAAGCTCTCATGGCTGTCGCACCCTTCATAATTTTTCATGTAGACAGAGTCTCCCTGAGGGACTAATCCCTTCTTTATGCCCAAGGTGGTATCTGATGTGACCCTTAACCAGGCCATACACCTTCCCACCTTCTTTCCCAACTCGCAAAACAAGGGGGAAAGAATTTTACACTCACTAAAAGTGCACAGACAACTTGGATACTATCAGGACCGCACTAAGCCATTCAGAAAAACTGACCAGCTTCTTGTAAGCTTTGCCCCAGGGGCAGAGGGGAAGCCCATCTCCAAACAAACCATTTCCAGATGGATTTCACACTGTATCCATTTTTGCTACAGACTACATGGAAAAACCCATCCCTAAGTCAGTCCGTACCCACTCCACTGGGGCAACATCCATTTCCACTGCCTTTCTCAGAGGAGTACCTACCAGGAATATCTTGGAAGCGACCACCTGGACCTCTTTCCATACCTTTAAAAAGCATTACCACCTACCTCTCTTTTCTAAGTCTAGGGCAGGGTTTGCCTCTGCAATTCTGCAGAGCCTCCTGAACAGTACCTAGGACTCTACCTATCCTTTCACCCTGTACTTCATCTGTGGGAATCCTCCCACAGGTGATGACTGCAACAGTGAAACACAAAGAACATAGTACAGTTGTGTACACTTACCAAAAATGTAGATGTTAGAGTGTATTCACTGTTGCAGTCTTGGTTTCCCTCTCTCCATCCCCCATTTAACATCTTCCCAAGGTGGCTATTAGCCACCAGGACCACTTCTCTCTCTTCTCTTGTGCTTCTGACGGCTTAGGGCAAGAAAAACTGATGTAATGACGTTGGCTGCCTTGCTTTATAGTACTGACGACCTGACATCAGACTACAGGCGACAGTAGCCGGCGCATAAAAATATTGACTCTGGTATTCGGGCCGGCCGAGGGCAACCACAGCAGGGATAACCCACAGGGGATGACTGCAACAGTGAATACACTCTAACATCCACATTTATGGTAAGTGTACACAACTGTACTTTTCCCTCCCTCTTTTCCCCCTTATATCCTGTTTCCCTAGGATGGGCATAAGCTTCCCACGGTGGCTTTTAGCCACAGGACCACATTACCATATTTCCTTGTGCTTCTGATGAGTTAGGGGAAGAAAAACACTGATGTAATGGTGTCAGCTGCCTTGCTTTATAGCACTGATGACCTGACCTCAGACTACAGGTGACAGCAGCCGATGCAGAAAAATATTGACTCTGGTATTCGGGCCGGCCAAGGACTACCACAAGAGGGATAACTCGCAGGTGATGACTGCAACAGTGAATACACTCTAACATCTACATTTATGATGCGTGTACAACTGTACTTTCTGCTGTGCTCCGGCATGTCCTTCCTTGAGGCCTCCCAGGATTTTGGGTAGCTGCGGACTCTGACCCATTCGTGATCAATAATGACACAGATAGCATCAGATAGTTATGTACTCACCATAACTTGCCATTTGTGCTTTCCAGTGTCATTATTCATCACGTTCCCTCCCTCCATCCCCTCCTTTTGGTGACCAAGGGAACCTTGGGGGTGTTATGTGGGCTAGTGGTCTGTATTTCTGTGTTATCTAGGTCCCTGTATGGGACAGTTCCTTAGCAAACTCGATCTGAGGATCATGGGTAGTAGGAAGTAAGGAGAGGGGAGGAGCTCTAGCTCAGGAGCTGTTGCTCATTTTTGCTGGCTCAGATCTGAGGTCAGAGCTATGACCCATCCGTGATGAATAATGACACTGGATAGCACAGATGCCAAGTTATGGTGCGTACATAACTCTTTATTAATTAGGTATTTACACCTGTCACTGATGGAATTTAGTCTTGAGTATAAAATCATTATCTGTGAGCAAAAGGCGTTTTGTAAATTGTCTTGGAGGACCTAGAGTTAAAAGGGTGGCAACAGAGGTGCAACTAGCTGGCTTCTTTTCCATCTTGTCCAGTGTTTGAGTCAAGTAATTGC
This sequence comes from Protopterus annectens, assembly GCF_019279795.1. NCBI lineage: Eukaryota > Metazoa > Chordata > Ceratodontiformes > Protopteridae > Protopterus > Protopterus annectens. The sequence goes on from NC_056741.1 coordinate 1,454,470,494, forward strand.
AGCAGTAAACAGCACAAGATGAAAGAGAATATCTGTAGCTTTTGGACTCTAAAGGGGAGGAACTTTTGTCCGGAAGCATATTACTGCAGCAAGGACTAAGCCGTGCAGAATTAATAGCATACTAAAGACAAACTTAACTGCAAAGAAGTATAGCACTGTTGTCTGGTAAACAAGCCATGGGAGCAGCTGGCAGTATAAGACAGCACCCCAATCCAGACTCTTAATGTTGTCAGAAATCTCTGCACCTTCATAAATAACTCCCTGTGCTTTAACCCAATATGTAGCAACAGTAGTCGTATAATCCTAGCTAGCACAGTTAATAATAAAATGTTTTGTATGTCATCCACATGAAAGTAAATATTCAGTCCTCTGTATTATGCCTTAATCAGACTGGTTAGAAAATACCCCTTTTAGTCTACAGCTCTCAAGACACATTGTACATGTAAAAATGCCCCAGAAGTTCCTAAGTAAAGCTCTGTAATTACAGTGACAGGCTTTCTGATGTCCTTCAAGAATGCAACTGCAGTCATAACATGTGGGTTGTCCTGCCTCAGGCAGCCCTCGGTCGGCCGGATTCCAAAGTCTGGGTCTGACGTCAGCTGATGTCGCATTTCTCTCCGACGTCAGAGGCTGGAGTACATAAGCATCAGCCAACGCCATTTTCTTCAGTCTTTCTTGCCACGCGGTGCCCGAAGCAGAAGCAGTTCGCAAGTGTCGGTCGGTCAGCTCCTGTATTCTACGATACCGAAGTCATCAAAAAAGCTAAGTACCCCGTTGGGGACCTTTTCTTGCCTCAGCCGATGTCAGAAATTACTGAAGAAGTTAACAATTGTCTTTTTTGTGGTAAACAAATACCTCATAAGGATTTCCACTCTTACTGCTTCCCTTGCCTGGGCCCAGACCACGACGTCTCGGCCTGTGTAGCCTGTGCTCGCTTCAACAAGCGCACTCTCAGGCGCCGGGAGTTCGCTGAAGATTTTTTCGATAAATTTGTTACACCATGCCGTCGGATCTTCCGACATCGCAAACTCCCAAAAAGCGAAAAGACCGGGACCGACATCCTCGGCCCGCGTCTACCACCGACTCCACGCCAAAACCTAGCACGAGTGCTCCGGTTCCCTCTGAGACGGTCTCTCTACCGCTCCGAACCGAAGACACCGCATTACCGACGACTCCGATTCCAGACATTACTCCGGCGCCAATTATAGACTTTCCTCCGGATACCGAAACCGAGGAAATGCCCGAGACCATTGCTGTAGACAAGGTCACTCCTGCACGTGGAGCTGCCAGGCCTCCGATGGCCATGTCTTAAGGCCTACACTAGGGCTAAGGCAGCCAGCAAAACTAAGCATATTACTTCTAAATCCTTACCTCAACTGACTCCGGAGACACAAATTATGTCCATGGCTGCTGATTTAATTTCCATGATTAGAGGTTCACAGGCCCATCCTGAGAGAGCATCACAGCCTCCTCCTGGTAAAAGGCCCCGGGTTGACCCCTCTGACCCTAGTCCTTCAGATGAAGACTCTGAGGGCTCTGTCCACTCTGATAGCCAGGAAGAGCTCTTCCAGACCTATGAGGACTCGGATGCAGAAGATTCCATCCCTTCGGCCTCCCCTCCTGAGGATATTTCTTTTGGGGAAGTTCTGCACACCATGAGGGAACATTTCAAGTGGCAGGGTCAGGAATATTCTGATTCTAGGAAATGCCTTAGGACTTTCCTTAAGAAGCCCCAAGCACAGGCCCTTAGCTATTCCTCCTGTACTTGATGTTCTGGATGATTTGTATTCTGACTCTAGTGCTACCCCTGATTCTCTTCCTCTTGCTCCAGCCAAGCCAGACAGGTATTACAGGGTCCCAGAAACTCATTCCCATTTATTCAGGGCCCATACTGCTGATTTGGAAACTATTTCACAGGGGCCAAAAGGAGTTTCAGCCTCCACCTCAAAAAATCCTTTGCCCTCCAACAGGGAAGCAAGGTCATTAGAGATGGGGCAAAAGGTTTACACATCCACTACCTTATCTATGAGAGCTTTAAATTGCCTTTTCATATGTTACAATATCAGGATTATCTCTTAGAAGATTTACAAAAAACATTAGCTTCTCCTGATCCTTTAGACAGGAAGACTTTGCAGGAAGCTGTACATAACACTCAGCAAGTAAGCAATCACTTCCTGCAGTGAGGATATGATGCACTGGAAGCTTCATGTAGGGCAGCTATGACAGGGGCAGTGATTCGTAGACATGCTTGGTTAAAAGATAAACCTCTACCAGATCATGTAAAAGCAAAACTTCTGGATGCACCTTTGGAAAGAACAAGCTTTTGGTGCAAATGCTAAGGATGTGTTAAAGACCATCAAGAAAAAGCAAAATCAGTTCAGACTGTGAAATATTTCCTCCAGGTTCAACCCCCAGATTCAGTAGGAATTGGCCTTCAAAAACTGGTCCTTTCCTAATCCAGAAAAGTTTCAAAGGGGTAAGAACAGGCGTGGCGAGGAAGAGGCCAATACAGAGGCCCTTACAGGGGCGACAATGGAAGCCAGGAAACCAAAGAAGTGAGGGTTTCACCTGCCCAACAACCACAAACTCAATGACTTTCCTCTACTACCGCCTACCAGGGAACAACTAGAAGCTCCCTTGGGTGGGAAATTATCTCTGTTTGCAGAAAACTGGCACAGACTGACAAAGGACAAATGGATTTTGGACATTATAGACCGAGGGTACAGGTTTCATTTTCATACCTTACCAAGAAAACAAGGCATGCCAAACCTACCACAAAATCAAAGGGCAAAGGCTATCAAGCAAATCACTCTGCTGACTCGAATGAAAGCAATAGAAAGAGTTCCACAACAAGAACAAGAACAGGGATTTTACTCAAGACTGTTCCTCGTTCCAAGAAAAGAATCTCAATGGAGACCAATACTGGACTTGTCCGCATTAAATACCTTTCTCATAGTACCAAAGTTCAAAATGCTGACTCTACAGCAGCTCCTTCCCATGGTGGGCAAGGAGTCGTGGCTGATTACTCTGGACCTCAAGGAGGCATACCTGCATGTCCCTATCAGACACAGCTGCAGAAGATACCTCAGATTTCTTGCAGGGCCAGAGCATTATCAATTCTCAGCATTGCCATTTGGCTTATCTACTGCGCCCAGAGTATTTACAAAATGCCTGGCTTCAGTAATTGCTCATTGCAGGCTCCAGGGTATACAAATTTACCCGTACCTGGACGACTGCCTCATACAAGCGGACGACAAATTGATGTTGACAAAAACCTGGATTATGTCATACGATTACTTCAAGCTCTGGGATACACAGTCAACTTCCAAAAGTCAAGACTGCAGCCATCCCAGCAAATAATCTTCTTAGGAGCCAAACTAGACACAGCCTCTCAGATGGCTTACCTGACAGAAGACAAGCAAGAGAAGTTAACTCATTACTTCAAAGGTTTAGCAAAACTCACCCAGATGACTGCAAGGAGATTCCTACAGGCCCTGGGTTACATGGCATCCTGCATTCTACTGGTTCCATTAGCAAAACTACACATGAGAAAGCTTCAATGGTACCTAAAAGCATTTGGTCTCAACACAGCAACAACTTGGAGACAATCATACCACTCATTCCATGCCTACAAAAGGAATTCCTATGGTGGGCCTCGGTGAGCAAGGAAAACACAGGTATGTCATTCAAAAAACCACAGATAACACAGACCATGACTACAGACGCCTCAGACCTTGGATGGGGGGCGCACATGGAAGGCAGATGTATACAAGGACAATGGTCTCCAAAGGAAACACATCTGCATATAAACCAAAAGGAAATGCTGGCAGTAATGCATGCCATCGAGGCTTTTCAACACCAACTCCAGCAAGGCCATTTAATGATACGGACAGACAACACCACTGTGATGTGGCACATAAACAAGCAGGGGGGCACTCACTCTTACCCCCTTTGCAGACTGACAATGCAGCTTTGGGAGAAATCACTGAGCCTAAACATCCAGTTACAATCCCAGTTTGTTCCAGGAAAAGACAATGTGTTGGCGAACAGCCTAAGCAGGAATTTCTCAGATCCACACGAGTGGAGGTTACATCCGAAGGCCTTCAGACAACTCACTTCGACATGGGGCAAGCGAGAAGTGGACCTATTTGCCTCTCACCTCAACCATCTTCTACCAAAATTTTGCACAAGGACATACCATCCAAAAGCTTGGAAAATAGATGCCCTCTCATTCAACTGGAACTCCCTAGCAATCTATGCATTCCCATCTCTGCCACTGATGACCTCAGTATTATTAAAGATCAAAGCAGAGAAGCCCAAGGGAATCATAATAGCTCCGAATTGGCCAAGACAACACTGGTACCCACTACTACAGACATATGTCACACCAGGAGGTGGGCCCTCCCTCAGTGGCCTCTACTTTTGACTCAACACAATTTCGAAACAGTGCATCCAAACCTTCAGACACTGCAGCTAACAGCCTGGGAGATCCCATAAATAACTTCAGCTTATCTCTCTCCAAGGAAGTTCAGCGGATACTAACAGAGGCTCGAAGACCATCCACCAGAAAGGTTTACTTAGCAAAGTGGAAAAGATTCAGCAATTGGAATACCAGCAAGGGACATGATGCATCATTACTGAACATCCCACTCATCTTGGAATATTTGGCAGATATGTTAAAGAACGGCCTCTCATATTCTTCCATAAAGATACATGCATCTGCTATTTCAGCTAGATATAACACTGATCCTCCTGTTTTCTCTCACCCCTTACTAAGACAATTCCTCAGGGAATCAAGAACATTAAGCCACCAAGAAAGGCCCCAGTGCCAGCCTGGGACCTCAATTTTGTCTTAGAAAAACTGACTCTACCTCCTTTTGAGCCAGCAGCTTCAGTTGACTTGCAATTTCTCTCATGGAAGACAGCTGTGTTGGCAATTACCTCAGCAAGAAGGGTTTCGGAGCTACAGGCACTAATGGCAATACCACCCTTTATTATTTTCCACAGAGACAGAGTTTCATTAAGGACCAACCCTACTTTTATGCCAAAGGTGGTATCTAGGGTTTCTCTAAATCAAGCCATTCATCTGCCTGCTTTCTTCCCCAATCCTCGGAATAAGGGGGAAAGACTTTTGCATACCTTGGACATTCACAGACAACTTCGATACTACCTGGATAGAACCAAGGCCAGTAGGAAGTCTGAACAACTTTTTGTAGCTTACGCCCCTGCAGTCCAAGGAAAAGCAATTTCAAAACAGACTATTTCTAAATGGATTGGACATTGCATCAGATTCTGTTATTCCTTTCATGGAAAGACTGTTCCAGCCAATGTCAGACCACATTCCACCAGAGCTACAACCACCTCTACAGCATTTTTAAGAGGGGTGCCTACCAAGGACATTCTAGAAGCTGCTACATGGAGCTCCGTGCATACATTCTCCAAACACTACAATCTCCCTTTATACTCCAGATCCAGAGCAGGCTTTGCTTTGGCAGTCCTGCAGGGTTTGATTGCCACACCTTCTCTTTCCTAGTGCATTCCTCCTCCCCCAGCTAAGCTATGGTATTCTACCCACATGTTATGACTGCAGTTGCATTCTTGAAGGACATAGTACAGTTTTGTACCTACCATAAATGTAGATGTCCGATAGACATGCAACTGCAGTCGGATTTTCCTCCCTCCATACCCTCTATGCCTAGGGTCCACTCCTATCCCTGTTTCTCTTAGCTGGGGATATCTGTTATGGTGTATTTGTTTTATTGCTCATTTATTTGTTTGGAATCCTGTTTTTGTCTTCCAATTTGATTACAGCCTTCCTTGGAGGGCACCTGGCATCTGGGGCAAGAAACACTGAAGAAAATGGCGTCGGCTGATGCTTATGTACTCCAGCCGCTCTGACGTCGGAGAGAAATGCGACATCAGCCGACGTCGGACCCAGACTTTGGAATCCGGCCGACCGAGGGCTGCCTGAGGCAGGACAACCCACATGTTATGACTGCAGTTGCATGTCTATCGGACATCTACATTTATGGTAGGTACAAAACTGTACTTTTCTTTTGTCTCTTAATAGACTCTTAAGCAGTGAGTTATGTCTAGCATTTTGTGTTTAAGGATCCAACTCTCCTTGATTTCCTGTACCTCCAAAAAGTAACTGAATCCACAACTGTACAAAGTAGGAGTTGAATTTCCATCAACAAACAAGGTAATCTAGAGAGAGAGAGCTGTATTACTAGCTCTGCTTCCATCTCTGGAATAATCTTCCATTATCTAAAAAAGTTTACTCATTCAAAATTGAAAAGCAAACCCATACGTGAATCATCTCTCTAACCCCAGGATGAACCTGAAAAAATGGTCCCTGTGAATCAGTATTTTACCCCACTTAGACAGTAAAACATAAGAAATCCCCAGGATCATAAAACTGCCATGGGGAATGTAAGGCAAGTCTACTTGGCATCCTCACATGTCAGTAACCTAGTAAGTAGCCATGAGTCTGTAAATCCACTTGTTTCCTTTAAATATACCTTGAGAATTGGATCAACTAATCCTTAGTCCCATCAGGGGCTCCAGTATCCTAGACCTGGTCATTACCAACATGGGAAATCGATGCTCCACACCTATGGTCACCCCCTCGTTGTTAAGGTCTGACCCTAACCTAATCACCCTTGACATCCACATCCCAACCCCAACCCCCAGTAAGGAAACCTCCGTAAAAAACTTCTCCAAAGTCAATTTCATGCTACTCAAGTCAAAAGTGATAAACTTCATGACACCCATGCAGACAGGAACTGAAAGTTCGACTGCTGAATCCTACACTAAGGCACTGTATGAGCACATCCACTCGTGCTGAATCGTGCCATCCCCAATAGAACCAAGACGCTCTCCTCCAAAAAAAGGAAGCCAATCTGGTGGTCCCTTGCCATAAACAAACTGTACAACAAAAGGAAGAAACTATTGCAGAAAAGGGGAATATCCCAGGATGCAAAAAACTCCCTTACCAACCTTAGTAAGAATCTGAGATCCCTCATAAAATCCTCCAAAGCTAGTTGCGAAAATAAAATTGCCAAAGATTCCAAAGACAACCACAAGGCATTCTATAGCTATGTCAAGAATCTAAATGGCAATGCTCAGATCTGCTGTGAGCTACAACAGAATGGCATTAAATATACTGATCCCAAGGATATTGCCAATATACTGGCAGATCGATTCAGTGCAAATTTCACCACCCCCTCACTCCCTAAAGGGCCTATCTCAATACCGAAAGATTGCCAAATTCCAGTAATAACGGCCACACAGGTAAAAAACGCGCTTTCCAAAGCTAAGAATGCAGCATCCATGGGACCAGACAACATCCCAGACTGTGTACTACATGAACTACAAAATGAACTGGCACCTCACCTAAGTGTCATGTTTAATCATAGCCTCACCTCAGGCTTCATGCCCACTGAGTGGCGCAAAGCTACAGTTATCCCGCTCCACAAGGGGGGATCCACCTTGGATCCCGGGAACTACCACCCCATCAGTCTGACGAGCTTGATCTGCAAGGCCATGGAATGCATTATCATGGAACTTATAAACAAAGACGTTGGCAACCTTCAAACACTGGACCCCATGCAGTTTGGGTTCGTGAAAGGCCGATCCTGTCTCCTGAACCTGATTGACTTTTTCAAATCAGTCTCAAGAGCTGTGGACATGGGCAAGGTGGTCCACACAGCCTACCTGGACCTCGCCAAGGCCTTCGACACCATCCCCCACTCTGGAATCATAGATAAACGTAGTAAGCTGGGCATTAATCCCTACGTCACACAATGGGTTGCCAACTGGCTTACTGACAGAACCCTCTCTGTAAAAGTAGCCAATTCCAAATCCAGCTCTAGACAAGTGACAAGTGGAGTACCTCAGGGTTCAGTCCTGGGGCCGCTCTTGTTTGGCATCTACTTCTCTGAAGTACAGGCCAACACTAAGGGACTTTGGCTAACAAAGTTCGCAGATGACTGCAAACTGGGAGCCATTATTGAATCCCCAAATGATGTGGATATTCTACAAAAGGGCCTTACAGAAACAGATGCTTGGTGCCAGAGCCATGGGCTCAAGCTCACTGCCAAGAAATGTATAGTTATCCCCTTTGGGAAAAAACATGTACCCGTGAATTACCACATAGGTGCCAGTACACTAAGCACTGAAAGTGTGATAAGAGACTTAGGGGCACAGGTGGACAGTGGTGTCGCCTTCGATCACCACATCGCCACAACAGTCAGGAAATCCTATGTGGCACACCTCATCACTAAGGGCTTTTCATCCAGAAAAAAAGGAGGTCATTGTCCCCCTGTATTCATCCCTTATTAGACCCATTATAGAATACAAAGCCCCATTTGGTATGTACCTCTCAAGACATCTGCAACAACTGGAAAGGCTGCAGAAATACCTATCTAAAAGAATCGCAGGCCTAAAGCAGATGCCCTGTGCTGACTGTCTAAAAAAAACTCCTCCTATACTGTGTTGCGTATTGTCTACTCAGAGGCGATCTCTGCTTAACATACAAGGCCATGTCAAACCCAGAGCTGTTGGGCATGCTACACTTAAAGAAATCCCAATCGTTCAGAGATGCACGTTCCAGGGATCTAAACTTTGTCATCACAATGAACAAAACATGCTGGAGGGATAGGTTCCTGACCTAGAGACTCCCCAGATTCTGGAACAGACTGCTCATACATGTCAAGCAGAGCACTTCTTTGGCCCTCTTCAAAAGGAACCTTGATGACTGGATGGGAGATAGGAAATTCACCCCGGGGATCACGTCAGTTGCCCTGCTAGACGGGTCCAGGGAATTAAATACTGTGGGAAGAAATCGCCAGGGAATTGTTATGGCTAGGCTTGTATAGGCCCTAGGGCCCTTAGTCTAGTACCATCCTATGAACCTATGGAATGGTACCTGTAAATTCATGCAGGACCGGACTTGTTTTGCCCTCCTGAAGGCAAGAGGTGCACTGTGAGAAATGCTATTGGCAAAGAGATTATGGTCCGTGGACTCATTGTGACATGTAAACTCTGAATCTGTAAATAAGGCTAAAGCTCATTCACTTATAGCAGCATCTACAACAACTGTTTTTTTTCCCCCAGAAATCTGTATCCAGAACATTTGAGACAAATCAGTGGACCTCTTTCTACATCTCCAAGCTTTGCAAGCTGAAAACATTCTGCAGGACCATTACAGCTTTGCTACTATTCTTTCACAGGGTTTTCTAGCTCACTTACCCTAGGACTGATAAGACAAGTACTGCTTTAGCAGACTTTCCATGCGGAGTATTGCTATAGCAGTGATCCCTACAGTGGACATAGTGCATTACTGTCTGATTTACTTATACATGTTGCATTCCAGGGGTTGGTGCTTTAGTAGGAACCCCCACACACAGACACACACACACATGCACACAAAAATTGCAAACCAGCAGCCTATAGTAAGGGTAGAAAGTGGAGCATATGCATCTCTCAGATCTTCACTTTGGAAAGTTTTACTGTGGCCTTTAGATCTGGAGGTTGCATTTTGAGGCACAAGAATGGTTAGACTTGAGCCCTTAGTTGATAACTTGCTGCAGCATTTGTTGGCGCTACTGTATTTGGGATTTTAGCAAAAAAGCTAATGACACTGGACTCTCTTCGCTTTCTGTCAGTTGTCGGGTTGATGTCTTGTGGCATGAGATGGAATGCAGCCCTGGGGGGGCTGTCCAGAGTCTGATGTACCTAAAAGCTAATTACAAAACAGTATAAGAAACTTCTCTGTAGAAGATTTTCAGTCCATATATTTCTAGTTAATCACTGTATATTAATCAGATCAGACAATAGTAGTAGAAGTAGCGTAAACTCGTCAAGTCAAAAAGTAATAATAGAAAATATATAATTCTGCAGCATTACTAAGTATTCGAAAGTAATCCAAGCAAGGCAGGCAGTCTGTTTCCACTCGAAAATCCATTATTAAGTACACAGACAAGCGATCCAAGTAAAACAAAAATAGAGTAATAATTTCCTCACAAGCTTTCTAAATATATATACTTTTTATCAGGCATGGGAGTGGTTTATTGTGCTGTAAAACAAAGTGTTATTGGTACTCATGTTAAATTCACATCCCTTCCCCATCAGTGTGACATTAGGAGGTCCTGCCCTACCTAGTAGCTGTCATAATAATATATAGCCCTAATGTACTTTAATGGTACATCTTATTTAACCAAATTATTAAGTAGATTATTAAGTCTGATTTTATACAAGGCAATATACTACATGGCTGGAAATATATCAACCTTAGTTCATTTTGCAATCAAAATTATATAAATATATACATATACATTTTGCATGTAAAATCAGTTTCTATTTTCATAACCTATTGTTAACAAAGATGCTTTAGTCCTTCTAGACTTCTTCAGATCTGTGTACAAGAACCTAAAACCTATATAATTGTATAATTAGTTAGTATTGTTATTACCATCATTTTGAATAAAGTTGAAAAAAGAGAACCAGAAAAAAAATAGAATAAAAATAAAAAAAAAAAAAAAATATATATATATATATATATATATATATATATATATATATATGATGATGGAAACAAAATATACACTTAAATTTCAAATTATTTAAAATGGTATTTAAAACCAATTTGTAGAAAAAAAATAAAATACAATTAGTCATGCAAACAATGTGGCAATTTTCTAAGTTCCAGTGCACTTTTAATTGAACAGTAGTAGTTTAGCCCAGGCTTTCTAAAAGAGTTCAGCTTTAATTGCCACATGAGCTCATACTAACTAATTATACAATTATATAGGTTTTTAGGGTTCTTGTACACAGATCTGAAGAAGTCTAGAAGGACGAAAGTGATCTTTGTTAACAATAGGTTATGAAAATGGAAACTGATTTTTACATGCAAAATGTATATGTACATATTTATATATAATTTTTGATTGCAAAATGAACTAAGGTTGATATATTTCCAGCCATGTAGTATATTGCCTTGTATAAAACCACAGACTTAATAATCTACTTAATAATTTGGTTAAATAAGATGTACCATTAAAGTACATTAGGGCTATATATTATTATGACAGCTACTAGGTAGGGCAGGACCAGTTCGAATGTCACACTGATGGGGAAGGATATTACATGTGTACCAACAACACTTGGTTTTACAGCACAATAAACTCCCATGCCTGATAAAAAGTATATGTATATATATATATATATATATATATATATATATATATATATATATATATATATATATATATATATTTAGAAAGCTTGTGAGGAAATTATTACTGTATTTTGTTTTACTTGGATCGCTTGTCTGTGTACTTAAAGGATTTTCGACTGGAAACAGACTGCCTGCCTTGCTTGGATTACTTTTGAATACTTAGTATTGCTGTAGAATTATATATTTTCTATTATTACTTTTTGACTTGACGAGTTTACGTTCGCTACTTCTACTATTGTCTGATCTGATTAATATACAGTGATTAACTAGAAATATATGGACTGAAAATCTTCCACACAGAGAAGTTTCTTACACTGTTTTGTTTTTAGACCCACTACACTTTAGTGGGTTGTTTTGAGACTTCGGGGATACCACGGACATTACTTGTTTTCTAAAAGCTAATTACAACACATTACGAATGCCAACTTCAGCAAATAATCCCTGGACTTCAAACATCTACAGCTGTAGTAAAGCCACAGCTGTACTTTTTTAGGGCCATTACCATTTGGATGGTAAAAACTGAAGGTTTTCCCAGGCCATGGAAGGCGGAAATTTTTGAAGATATTGATGTGTTGAACAGAAATTAAAGGAAGTGTTGCATGCTTTCAGGAATTTTTGGAAGTGCTCTCCATAAATGTGGATGCTTTTAAGCAATTGTTTTTTTGAGAGAAGTGATTGAGAAGTGGGAGATCAGATCAAGTACTTTGAGCAGATTTTGTACTGTAGCAGAGTGGCATGCCTTAAGATAATCTGTCTGAAAATGGAGCACTGGGGCTTGGCCAATTCCTGGATGAGAGGAATAGTTTTGGCTGTTTTGGATGCAAGCAGTTGCGGTGCTGTGGTTAGATCCTTGTAACATTCTTAAATTTGCACCAAAAGAACTTTTTTTAACCCCACCCCCCCCATCACATTCAGCCTTTGGCTGTACTCCCTCATTACCACACTCTCCCGATCCCATATCGCCAAATGCTCCTTACCTGGTATCCTGGATGTGACCCTTCATCAGGTAGGCCTCTGATTCCTCAGGAAGATTATCTTGGTGATTCTTGGTTAGGCCTTTGGAGCAGGTCTTCCAAAGGGATGTTAAATGTGTGGTGCTTAAAGCCATCTTTCTTGTGATGGTCAGTCATGGGCCCTAGCTGAGGGACTAGCATAAGGCCATGTCAGGGTATTGTTGCCATTCTGGTATGTCATCCTGAGATGTCTTATTAGGCTCTTTGTCTTCACTAAATGTCCCCTTGGCATGAAGTTTCATCAAACCTTCACATGGGATAGGAGAGTGAGTTGGTAATTTGCCAGTTCATCTTGCTCGCTCCCCGACCAGTGGCTTCTGTCTTTCCCAAACTTTGTTCATTGGTATAATAAATGACTGCTCTGCCTGTGAGCTGTTGGTCTGCTCTTGAGTTAGGGGTTGTTTGGAAGCTTGGGTCTTTACTTCCATTGTTTGCTTTGGAATGTTTTGAATAGCTTTTAACATTGATAATAGTGTACTAGTTATTCCTGATGCAGTTCAAGACTTTGTAAAAGGGCCCAGGCTTTTCTTTTTTCTGTAATACTTTTTTTTTTTTTTTTAAACTTTCTTTAGTCACAATGAAAAGAAATGGATCCACGCAAATAGAGCACAGCATACATAGGAACAACAAACCATGGTGATATTTCTCATTGGTTTCATACAGTGTACATGTTATCTTATTTAACAATTATCATTCACTCCAGCATTACATGAATTGCTCAGTTTGTCATCCTTTAAACCTTGCTCATCTTCCTGAGCATTATTTTACATGCATCATCACAAATTCATTTTATTTCTGTGCAGTTTGCTCTTTCACTTTTTGAAAGACCCCAGCTCCATTTTTTCTAACAACTTTTACTATATTCTGTACTTCAGTCACAGGTAGTTTAAATTTGATTACAGTTTTCTAGTAAATACTTTTTTGGCAGCCAGTAGCATTAAATGTAAAGCTTTACAATGTCTGTGCAGTTCGAATCCTGTGCATCAGCCCAGTGTAATAATTTCCTTGGCTAGAGCCATTTACTTCAATCAATATTTCTGACAAAGTACTGTGTGTTGAGTTTTTAAAATCTGCCAGCTTGTTACACTTCAGAAAGTATTCCCAATTCTGTTTTCCTGCAGCATTTCATGTCCACCTGAGGAAACATTCTCTGAAGTCTGCTTGGGGTACAAAATCAAAGTGGAAGGGGGCTGATGGAGGGTTAGAGAAATAAGGAGAAGGTAGGTTTTTGGATGCAGGCTCCTGAGGAGAACTATTACCATACATAATGTTATATGCAGAAAATATTCTAAGAATTAAGCCAACACAGGAGTGGAGAAAGAGTTTTGCCAGTAGGGATGACTGTAAGTAGTGGTATAAAAAACAGATGAGGGAGCTGAAATTTATTGAAGAAAATTGGTAAATGAACCAGTGATTTGGAGCAAATAAACAGAGATGGAAAAGTGTTGGAGTAGGATGAGGCCAAGTAGAAGCTCGGACTGCAGGTTAGACACTGCCTTCCCTGCCAGGGACTGATTAAGAGTATAAGCAAAGGAAAATGGGTAAGGGAGCTCTTAACTGAGTCTAGAACAGAAACTGTTAAAAAGGGATAATTAGTAGGACATATAAAATGTTACAAGATAACTATAGTCCAAGGAGGTGTATGGCTTTCTATTATGCAACATAGTCCAAAAGACTTGGGATTTTTGTTTGGGAGCATTTACATAGGTATTTTTATACCCAAGGCAAACTTCAGAGAATTTTTCCACTGATAAGTAAATGTTGAAGGCTTGGTGGGAAAGACAGAGATAACATGGAACATGTTTTTTGGATTGAGTTGACATATTAAAAACTTCCCTAAAGAGTACTTTGCCAGAAATGTTGGGGGATAGCAAATGGTTGCAACAAGTTGTTGAGGTGGGACACAGAATCTGAATTGCCTAAACATACCAAGGCCATACTTTGTTTAATGGCATTGGTTGTCAAAAAGCATGTACTAGAAAATGGAAATCTTAAGTCGAAACCAACTACACTTGATATTCTGAATATTGGAAGGGAGATAAAAGAACTGAAGATAGGATCTTTAGGAAACAGAAGGAGCAAATTACATAGCAGTGGAATTTATGGGTGTAGTATATGTATAATGTTTAGGAAGTGTGAGGTTTAAGGGAAGGCAAGCATCAGGCAGTTTGCGTAATGCTGGCATGATTGATAATTGTTAAAAAGAAAACTAATGTACTGCATGAAAATAAGGAAAATGTCATTATAGTTTGTTTTGTTTTGTATTAGTGTATGTATACTTGCGTCGGTGGGTAAATTGTGATTTTTAATGAAGATCCTTAGAAAAAAAGGTAATGTTATGTAGTCCAATCTCGCCTACATTCTTACCCGTGGGTTCGCTTGGCCAAACTTTTTTAGCTCTAAGTCTTTCTATTGGTTGGGCTAAGATGTTATCCCATGCTGCACTGCTCTCTATCCCCAGATCTCGTTTGCCGCTCTTGTAGCTCGGATGTGGTCTCGCTCTTGGCTGTGGCTAAGTACCCTTTTTCTTCATCAGAGAAATTTTTTGCAAAAAAGCAATTTTAATAGCTATTTTGTGTTCTTGTCTTCTCTTGTGGAAAAGTTGTGTTTTTGATCGTTTTTTTCTGTGGTATCCCACTAGCTGTTTCCAATGGGCTAGGCCCGTTTTCCGTTAGAGGACCTAGTCTGGCCCCTTGCTTTCCTTGTGTCATAAAAGTTTACCAGGACTAAAAACCATTTAAATTAGAGGTATTAGTCCTTCCCCTCTTGTGTTTGTGTCTAAGGATTGTTTAACTTGGAGATCTTGTGGTATTCTGTTTGTTGTAGGCTTTTCCCACCTTGTGACTGTTTGACCGTCGGTCCATTTATTCAGTGGTTAATTGTTGCTGGTTAACTATGCCCAAAGGTACTAAGGAGCACAAGCCCTCAGGCTTCAAGAAATGCTCTAGGTGCAGTTATAAAATGTCCATTACCAATGGACACTCTGTCTGTGTGTATTGTCTGGGAGCGATTCATCTACAGGAGTCGTGCAGCTTCTGTCATGCCTTTAGTCCGCAAGTTCTTCAGGAAAGTAAGAATAGATTGATTTTGAAGGGACTTCTGAAACCCTCCTTCAAGGAGGGTCTGGGGAGGGTCTGGAGAGTGCTTCCAGCTCTAAGGCAAAATCCTCTAAATCAAAAAAGAGATCTCCGGCTCCATCAGTCTCCTCAGAGCCACAGGAGAAAATAGCAAAGTCTGCTTCAACGTCCCTGGCTCCATTGTCCTCGGGGCCGCAGGAAGTGTCAGTTGTTATGGAACCTGCTTCGGCTCCAATCTTCTTGGAACCTGTTCAGAGCCGTTCGCCTAGCATTAGGCCAGTATCCCCTCCTCGCAGGTCCTCTTCATAGAGGAGGTCTCTATCCTCCAAATCTTCCAGGACCTTATATGATGTGGACGTTGATAGAGTGGTGCAGAGACTCCTTCAGTCACCGGTTCTGGCAAAATTGTTCTCTGCTCCGGAGCCGGTCCCTCAACCTGCTTCAATACTTCCTCCTCCCAGCACATCTCAGCTTTCGGAGCCAGAGTGCTTGGCTCTGTGTGATGTCCCTAGGTCGGTTCCAACAGGCCCTCCTGGCTTATCGGAGCCGACGTCGGCTCAGACCTCGTCGGCGCCGTCCACAGGGTTCAGGACTCGGGACTCTTCAGTCGGATCTGAGGGAGAGGCTTTGAGACACACCACTGCTCCTAGTCTCCCTGTCGGTGCTTCAGCGCGGGGAAGTTTGACTCCTGTCGTGGCTTTGGAGGCTGGTCATTCTTCAGACTCAGGAGGACCAGCCTTCGAGGCCATGCAGAGTGCGTTGGCCAGGTCGTCAATGGCATCATGCGTTCGGTCATTCTGTCCCCTACTACACCGGTGCAGGTCTCGGATTGCCATCTATCTTTAGACAGCGGAGCCCCAAGGCCTCAGGGTACCCCCATGGTGGTCCCCACATTTCTGAAGGCCCCTCAGAGTTTTTGCCTGAGGAGCCACCCAGAAAGAAGATGTGCAAGAGGAAGCACATAGATTCCCAGGATGAGTCTCTCACATCAGACACCGACCTCGAGGAATCGGAGGGGTCCCCTAAGTCATCCTCTGAGGATGTTTCTTTCTCTGACATCCTAGAGATTTTGAAACAGAGGTGACTGGCCATCCAAAGCACCCTCCGAGGAGGAGTCTGTCTTCCTGAAAGCCTTTGGTGCTCAGCCCTCTGCCTCCTGGGTATCTCCACCCTTCAACGAGCTTTTGGATTTGGTTTGTCGAAGGGTGTGGGAAACTCCTGACTCTGTGGAACCAGTCCCCAGGAGACCCAATAAATTTTTGTCTGCTCCTCCTGATGAGGAATTTCTGTCCAAGGGAGTCCCTGTGGATGCCATGGTGGTGGCAGCTGCCACTCAGAAGGAATTAGCCGAGACTTCTTCCACCATCCATCCCTCTAACAAGGAGTCTAGGACCATGGACTGGTACGGGAAGTGTACGTTTTCTTCAGCGACGTTTACCTTACGGTCACTGAATTATTTATCACACTTTACACGGCTCCAGAGAGATCTCCTCAAGGAGCTTGGAGATACTCTCATGGGTAACGTTTCTGAGGCAGTGGCCAGACGGTCAACGCTCAGATGTCTACCCTCAATTCCATTGCAAACTCCTCCATGAGGCTAATCTCCTATGCAGCCGAAGGAGCGAGTAGGGCAGCAAGTTCAGGAGTTGCTCTTAGGAGGCAGGCCTGGATGCGCCTTTGTCATTTCGCGGAGGCCTTCAAGTCTTCATTCACCTATGCCCCTTTTGATGGTTTCTCTTTGTTCGGAACCAAGGTGAAAGACACTCTCACCAGGTGCGAGCAGGAGGGAAAAACTCTGTCTGCCTTAGGAGTTCATTTTTCCCTTCTCTCTAGGCCTTATCCCAAGGCCCAGAGGGATGGCAAAATGTGGTTCAAGAAATCGCAGAGGTTTTTTCCCGGTGCACAAGGTGAGCCCCCCTCCAGAGGCAGGGGAGGGGGGTGGTTATTCAGGGAGACACCGCCCTAGGGGCAGAGGAGGCCCCCGCAATTCGGGAGACCATGATTCCTTTCGTGGTTCTCCCTACCACCTCTCCTGATGGGAGGCCCGATTGTGCGTTTTCGGAGCTAATCAGGAGTCTAATCTCATTATACCCGGAGGCCTGGCAAGACATCACACAGGACTAATGGGTTCTACGAATAATTTCCAGAGGATATGTCTTCCCCTTCTTGTCAAATCCCCCTCCAATCAAGAAAATCCAGGATGTTCCACCCAGTCAAAGGGATTACGCAGCTTCAGAAGTTTCAAAGCTGCTAGAAAAAGAGCCATCCAACATGTCCCCTCAGACCAGATCAGATTAGGGACTTACTCCAGATTCTTTTTGGTGCCGAAAAGGACAGGGGACCTGAGACCCATATTGGATCTCAGTTAGTTGAAAACCCATGTGCAAAAGTCCAAGTTCTGAATGGTCTATTCTCCCTTTGTTGGGAAAAGTGTGGATGTGCTTCATCGACCTCAAGGATGCTTACTGCCACATAAAGATGGACAGGGCATCCAGAAGTCACCTATGCTTCCAGCTGGGAGCCAGTCATTTTCAGTTTCGAGCCCTGCCCTTTGGTCTCACCACAGCCCCCAGGGTGTTTACCAAATGCATGGCAGTGGTGACTGCTCACTTGAGACATCAGGGATTCCAAGTGTTTCCGTATCTGGATGACTGGCTCCTTACTGCCACCACCAGGCATCTACTACTTCAGACCAGGGACGCTACTGTCAACCTATGTCAACAGTTGGGCATCACATTGAATTGGGAAAAATCAGCCATGCTGCCCTCACAGCGTGTCACTTTTATAGGTGCCAGACTAGACACCGTCCTCATTCGGGTGTTTCTGCCACAGGAAAGAATCAGAGTCCTACAACAACAAGTTCACGCCTTGCTCCCTCTGAGAAGAGCGAAGACAAGATGGGTCCTCCAACTGTTGCGGACAATGGCTGCTACGATTATGTTAGTCCCTCTGGCAAGGTTACATACGAGACTCCTTCAGTGGCTACTCTTTGCCCAGTGGTCTGTTCAACGTCTTCCATTTTCTCACCCTATTCTACTCGCAGACTGGTGCAAACAGGATCTCAGTTGGTGGCTTTGTACAGACAACCTGAATGCGGGAAAGCCCTTCGTTCCTGCGCCCCCGGTTGCCACAGTGACCACGGATGGCTCCCAGGTGGGGTTAGGTGGGCATTATCTAGGCAGGACAGTCCAAGGCACGTGGCAAGAGCACGAGATGCAATTTGCATATCAATGTCCTGAAGATGAGAGCTGTGCTACTAGCGTTGCAAGCACTTCAGAGTTTTCTTCCTCTTGGGACTATTGCAATCCACTCAGACAATATGCCAGTGGTGTGGTATCTGAACAAGCAGGGAGGAACCAAGTCTTATCCCATTTGCAGAGAGGCCATGCGAGTGTGGCAGTGGGCAGTGTCTTCCCAACGTTTTCTGGTGGCAATGCACATTCCGGGGAAGTCCAATGTGATCGCAGACAGGCTAAGCAGAGCTATTCTGATGCCTTACCAGTGGTCCCTGAACTGTCAAGTTGCAGAACGGATCTTCCGCAGGTGGGGTCAGACTTGCTGCAACCTTTTTGCCAGCCCCCTCAATGCCAAATGCAGCAGCTACTTCACGTTGATCCCCTCTCAGGGGGAATCACCCAGGGACGCTCTAGTCCACGATTGGCCATCCGGTCTACTATATGCCTTCCCTCCGGTCCCCTTGCTGTCAGAGGTTATTCAGAAAGCGCAATTCTTGGGAAGCAAAATGATTCTGATTGCCCCACACTGTCCTCGTCAAATTTGGTTCCCCTTTCTCCATCCCTATCTCATGGACGCTCCTTGGATTCTGGACCCACAACCAGACTTACTGACACACATGTCAGGGCAGCTCCATCCCTCTCTTCGAATCCTCTGGTTGACAGCCTGGCTACTCCACTTCCGTCATAAGTTAGGCTTCATCATTTTTCGCCGGAGGTGGTTCATATTTTATCTTCCTCTCTTAAGCCCTCGACCAGGAAGATTTATTACAGCAAATGGAAGAGGTTTTCAGTCTGGGTGCATGCCAAAAAGATTGACCCTTACACAGCTCCAATTTCATCTGTATTGGAGTTCTTGTCTATGCTCTTTAACCAGGGTTCAGCGGCCGCAACCATTAAAGTCCAATTGGCGGCGATTTCTACCTTTCATGTCGCAGACGAGCCTAGCCTGATGGCACATAGACTCTGTAAGGCTTTCCTGAAGGGCCCTTTGTTACTTTGTCCTCCGGTATCGGAATCTGTTATGCCTTGGGACTTAAACTTTGTTCTACAGGGTCTTACTTCACCCCCCTTTGAGCCTGCAGCCACTTGCGATTTAAAATTCTTAACTTGGAAGACTGTCTTTTTAGTAGCCATCACGTCAGCCAGACGCGTTTCGGTGCTTCAAGCTTTATCAATCAGACCCCCTTATTTGATTTTTCATAAGGACAGGGTTTCTCTCAAACCGAACCCCTCTTTTCTTCCCAAAGTGGCGTGAATCAAGTAACCTTAACCAATCTATTGAATTGCCAGTGTTTTTTCCCCAGTTCTCAAACAAGGCAGAATTCAGATTTCATCAATCGGATGTGCACAGACAATTACGTTTTTATTTTCACAGAATGAAAGACCTCAGAAAATTTGATAAATTTTTCGTTTCATTTTCGGAAAACAGACTTTGGTCTCCTGTTTAAAGTCACGTTGTCTAGGTGGATTTCCAGTTATATTTCTTTCATTTATTCCTCAGGGGGTAAAGATTTACCGTTCCGGATGAAGGCTCACTCTACTCTGTCTGTATCTACATCTACAGCTTTTCAGGCCAGATTGTCTATGGATGATATTTATGCAGCGGCTATTTGGGCATCTCCTCACACCTTTGTTACTCATTACAAGTTAGATGTGGTATCTAGGGACAGGTCTTCCTTTGGTTCCACAGTTCTCAGGAGTATTTTCCACTGAGCCTCCCAGGATTTAGGTGCTGGGGACGCTGTCCCACGGGTAAGAATGTAGGCGAGATTGGACTACATAACATCAAGCAGTTATGTACTCACCATAACGTTCGATGTATGTAGTCCATCTCTCCTCACATTCTTTCTTACCCCCCTCCTTACCCCGTCCTGGAGGATCTGGAGGTTAGGTCTGGTTTCAGAGCTGCCTTCATTCTTGGTTTGTTCTTCCTTTCCTTAGGTGGTATTATGCATGGAGAATGAGTGCTGGTGCTCGCAGCAAACTAGATCTGGGGATAGAGAGCAGTGTAGCATGGGATACCATCTTAGCCCAGCCAATAGAAAGACTTCGAGCTAAAAAAGTTTGGCCGAGTCAGAGCCGACATTCGGCTCCAAACCCAAGGGTAAGAATGTGAAGCGAGATGGACTACATACATCGAACGTTATGGTGAGTACATAACTTCTTGTTCTTTTTTTTGCTGTGTGGTGTATACTGGGAATGATGTGTAAGCTTAGACTGAATGAGTTTTGGATACAAGTGATTAAATTGGTTAGCTTTTTAAGCCAGTCGTGCAATATTGGCTTCATAGTGAATTATATGGAATGCTGTAATAGATTTGTGGATTTGTCCATATGCGCATGGTATTCATTATGAAGCAGAATTTCCCTGTGTTCTTGATGGGTGATTTAGGCTATTTGTTTTGCAGCTGAAGAAGCAGGACTTGGAATGGCAGGCTGGACAGGTCTGACAGTTTGTGCAATGTAAACTGGACATAAAGATATTTAATGTTTCTGGGATGGGGTCTTGAGGGGCTAGAGGATGACCAGGAATTTGTAGTGCAAGCGTTTTGCTTTGAAAAGTATTACCCTTTAACTTGGATGTAGACCTCCTACAGAGGAGGGCAGGTAGATAGAATGGAGACTGAGGTAAAAAGGAAGGGGAGGGGGTCATAGTTGGGTTTTTCCAGCATTATATTGTCTTGATGTGCGTTGGACATGTTTTCCTGCTATGTTGAATTCCTTGGTGGTGATTTCTGGGTAGCACCAAAATTGCAGCAACTGCTCAAGAATGAGAGATGATTAGTAAGATCTAATGAGTAGGAAAGTTGTGGATATGAATCTAGTAAGGTCTGGGGTGAGGTAAATAAAATATGATCAGGCATAATAAGGAAATGTGAATAGTTGGAAGCAATATAGCAGTACATTTTAGTCTTAGGAGTGTGAAAGATGAAAACATTTTGACTAAATTGTTGGGTATAGTGTGAAGACTGTATACGTAGTAGGCATATGTGTCAACTCCTTTGATTTACCCATAAGTGTCATTTTCACCCTCAGGTTTAGCCTCGTTTCTATTTAATTTACTGATTTTCTTTATACAGTTAGACCTATTAAGGGTACAAACATCATCAAATACCTAAAGTTAGCCCATACAAAAACTCCTAATTAGTCCAGTGTATGAGCTTCAGTATATCAAGACATCCTGGCCTGGATGGTAACTAACCCTCTTTTTCTTTGTAAAGGCCAGTGTTGTGCTATGGTGATTTTTAATGCTTAGAGGTTGATGTTATGTTAATTGCACAGTAGTAGCAAGAATTATGACACTGAATAGATCGTAGACTACAAGAATTGAAAGATTATCTGCAGGTTTTTTTGAGTTGTGTAATGTATATGGATCCTAATGTGAAGATTTTTTTTTAAATCAGGGTTTGAAAGATCAGTAAAAAATTAAAAAACAAATTGTTTTACAATCCATCTGAGAAACTACATGGACCTACTGGGGTCCATTCTGGAACTACGATGCCTTATAACAGCAAATGAAATATTTTAGAGCCACTTTTCGTAGTTTTATAATGAACAAACTGGGTGATTTGTGTTGAGTAATGAAGTACATTGTGAATATATTGGTGATTAGACTTTGAACAGCCAGCTCCTCAGTGAAATGCTTAACATAGCTGGAATATTACGACCCAAACCACCAAGGTATTTGTTTACCAGTTAAAGGATTCAATGTTGTGTATAGAGCAGAGTGATTTTAGGATCACAACTGAAGTTTTAATTCTCCCAAGTATTGCATTGTGTGTGTACACACGCATTTTCCAGACCACTGACTTTGGAGAATGTAACACAGTAAACAGTCGATTATCCGAAACGTCAATTATCCGAACTCAGCCTTCCAAAGTTTTCAGGTAGGAAAAATCAAAGTCTGAAACGTTATATCTATTTGCTTGTGCATGTTTTTTGAGCTTGTCACCCGCTCGTGTATGAGAAATATTCTTTATTGTCCACTGGAATTGCTAAATTGTTGAAAAATGTGTTACCTGCGTGCAGAAAAAACAAGATTTTAAACATTTTTTTATCCAGTTTAATTGTGTGATTATCCGAACAGTTTGATTACCTGAACTACCCTAGGTCCTAATTAGTTCAGATAATAAACACTCTACTGTATTTCTGAAAGCATGTCTTGGGTTTGTTAGAGCAAGGGGGCTTATGTTGGCAAAACCAAGTCTGTAGTCATAGAGAGGTTGATTGTTAAGCTGTCTGCATCGATTTTGGTATTGCTTTCTGGTAGTCAGATTAGGCTTAACTTGACTTTTGTGTGGTTTCCATGGTCATGTTGTACGTCTTCTACCTTTGTGTATCTTGACATTGAGGATGATTTCTGTAGCTAATGTTGATCAGGCAGTTTGTTAAAGGAGTTCTGCATGCTTGTTCATCCTTTGAGGAGCCACTTCCTTTCAGGGGATTTGAACTTCATGATTTTAAAGACTTGCTTTTCTGCCATTTGAGGTTTATGAGCTTGGTGGCATTAAATGCGTTTCTTGAAAAACACTTTGTATTGGCTGTCATTACATTATGTATGTTGGCTGACAGACTGAGACAGTAAGCGTTTGCATTTTTAAGTGCATGTGTAACATTCAGCCTCCCCTCTATCCTGGCCTTCCTCTTATTTTTTTCCACTTATTCAATGCCTTCTTTAGTGTGCCTCTGGATTAACTCTCCATCACTTATTCTAGTAGCCCTTTCAATGGATCCATAACATTCTCATTGCAGAAGTACTTTTGGCGATCCAGTGAATAGTTGGTCTCTAAAGTTTCGTGTCTTTGTGCCTCCTGTCCTTCCTCCTCTGTTATGTGACAAGCTCATCTTGCGCACGCAGTTTACCCTCCACCCCGATCTATCTGGACTTGGATGATAATTGTTGTTTCTGTAGTTTCTAGTCCTATTCCTCTTCCATCCCACATAACTTCTTAGTAACTTTCTTCTGGATTTTTTCTCACGGCCTGACATGTTTTTTTTTTTTTTTCTTCCATAAATAACTTAAATCACAAATGGTCTAATCAAAGCCCAGTAGAGCGAATGTTTTACATCTTAGCTTCTAGAATGTCATCCCAGCATTTTGTTTACCGCTACCACTTTCCCTCACTGTACTCCTGTGGTTTATACCAACGATGAGTACCCCCCACCAATCCTTTTCCTGATCTGCTATCAGTCCCACCTTTCCATTTGATACTTAATATCAGTGTTGCTGTGGCCTTAGTGCAGCACTTTACTTTTGTTTGCACTAGGCCTTAGTTGCCAGCTTTCTGCTCACTTGTTCATTCTTTTCAAATGTTTCGTTGCTGCATTCTGCCTCCATCCTGCACTAATACATGTCAGTAGAGAGGTTGATCCCTTTCCTTGTTTCCTCTGGAAGTCTGCAAAGCATTCTGATGAGTAATCTTACCAGGGCAGACCCTGAATCCCCTGATGTACTCCTCTAGTCACTTTCCTAATTTCTGAAGTTTTCACCACAGCCCTCTGTGTTCAGCCATTTCATCCTTGCAGTTGTCTAGTTCCTCAGCATTAGTGCTGCCACCAGCCTCTCCAGTTTTCCTTTTTGTCGCCTGTGGAGAACTGAGTTAGTCCTCGCTGAAGTCTAGGTAGTATACATCTTCTGCTACTCCCTTTTTAAGTTCACCTGTAACCTATTGATAAAACAGTATTAGGTGTGACTGACATCTCATTCTGTTAATAAATCCATGTTTCTTCCTGTTCTTGTGATTGTTGTCTTCTAGAAATGCTACCAGCCTCTCCCTCAATATTCTTTCCATTAATTTTCTTGCCATTGTTAACAGCCCTGTAGTTCCCTCCCCCTCTCCCCCATAACTAGACATTAGTTCTGCTTGCAGGCTCTTGGGGCTTCATACGTTTGTATGTAGGAAGTCTTTCCTGGTTCTCACAAGAATAAGGTGCATGTTGTGTAGTCCAATCTCACCTTCATTTTTACGTATAGGTTAGAGCCGATCCTCGGACGATATATAAGCTCAAAGACTTCTGATTGGCTTGTGGCTAAGCAGGTATCCCATAGTGCACCAGTACAAACCACAGATCTCGTTTGCTGCATCGAGTTCGGTTGTGCTTCTGTTGGCTCTGGCTAAGTGTTAACTTTTTTCTTGCTTACATTGTTTAAAATCTTGTTCAGAGTTATATTAGTGTAGTACAATTGTTTTTGCATTAGTATTTGTTAGTGTAGGTTACTAATTCTTAAGTAATTGGCTCCTTTGCACCCTTTGGTGCAAGTGTTGGCCTTGGGCCTGTTAATGTGCTTTGTGGTATCCTGTGTACCAGTTTTATACTTATTTTTAGTGCGGATAGCTTGATAACGCTAACATTTTTTTCCAGTCTACAGTTTTGTAGAGCAGTTTGTTTTTTGGCGGTTATCCGCTGGTGTTGATTCTTCGGTGGTGGAATTCATTGTTCGGAACTCCAGTTTCAGCTTCCTGTGTTAATCATTAGCAGATTCAGGGTTTTCTGTGTGAAAGGGTTTTCTGTGTGTATGAATTTTTGCTGGTCTGTTTAAGTTAGAAGACCTAGCTGTCCCTTTTCTTTCTGGACTAGGCCATTTTAGTTAGAGGACCTAATCCTCGTGGTGTTTCTTCCTCCTTCAGAGCTAGGCCCGTTTAAGTTAGAGGACCTAGTCCTCCCTTTTACTTATCTTCTCCTTTTGTCTGTGTGTGCATGTCTAAAGAGGTTAAGGAGCACAAGCTTTCAGGCTTCAAGAAATGCATGAAGTGCTCCCAAAAAATGTCATTGACTGATGGTCATGGTCTATGTGTCTATTGCTTAGGGGCCATCCATTTTCAAGAGACTTGTTTGTTTTCTCATGCCTTCTTCCCTAGAGTGTTACAGGAGAGAAGAAACAAGGTAATTCTAAAGGGTCTTTTAAAGCCTCCCTTTAAGGAAGCCTTGTCTAGCTCTTCCTCTTCTTCCAAGTCCACTAAATCTTCTAAGTCTTCGAAAAGACCTTCTCCGGCACCGGCTGGTGTCTTGGAGCCACCTCCTAAAGTGGCAAAATCGGCCTCATCAGCTCCACTGCCTTTGGAGCTGACTGAGAGCAGCATTGTGGTGACCGGGTCAGATCCTAGTTTGTCGGAGCCCAGCACTGAATTTATGGAACCTGCTATTCCTTCAAGATCAAGATCCCCAGCTATGTCCTCCAGGTCTTCCAGGAGCCTTTTAGAAGAAGATGTGGAGAGGCTGGTCCTGAGACTGCTGAAGTCATCTGCTCTAAGTTGTTGTCGGCTCCTTCCCAGTCTGTTCTGGAGCCTATATAACCTGTTATCCCCTCGATTGTTATTCCTCCTCCGAGCTAAGCTGGTTTGTCTGAGTCGGAGGGCTTGATGCCATTGGTGGAACCCTTGGCTCCAGCTCCACTTGCGGTTGCTTCAGAGCCGAGCTCTGCTCTGACACTTTCGGTGTCGTCCATTGTGTCCAGGGGCTGAAGCTCTCCGGTTGGCGCCAACAGGGAAGATTGGAATCTGTTTTCCGTTCTGAGTCTCCCTCTCGGCGCTTCGGCTAGGGTGAGTTCGGACCCTGCATCTATCTCTGAGCTGATAGCTCTGGCTCCGACAGCATCCTCTGTCTCTTCGGAGTGGGAGAGGTCCTCTGAGCCAGAGAGGTCAGCATTCGAGAAGATGAGGAGCGTGCTGTCCAAGTCACCAGTTGACACCAAGTGTACCAGCACTCTTCCCCCCCTAGAGCACCCACTTCAGTCTCAGCCCCTACTCTCTCCAGAGACAGCAGATACCCTCCGCCTCAGGAGCCACCTGCTGGTGGCCCCTACTCTTCCTTGACCTCCCCAGAATGCCCTCCTGAGGAGCCCCCCCCCAGGAAGAAGACATGCAAGAGGAAGCATGTTGACTCCCCAGGATGAGTCTTTGATATCTGACACTGACCTCGAGGAGTCAGAAGGGTCCCCCAAGTCGTCCTCTGATGTCTCCTTTGTGAACATCCTGAAAATTCTTAAGCAGAGGTGCAGCTGGCCCACTGTTAACCCTTCTGATGAGGAGTCGGTGTACCTGAAGGCTTTCAGGTCTCAACCTTCTGGCTCTTGGGTGTCTCCACCTTTTCACGAACTGATGGATTTAGTTAGTCGAAAGGTGTGGGATACTCCCAATGCTGTGGAGCCAGCCCCTAGGAGAACCAACAAGTTTCTTTCTGCCCCTCCAGATAAAGAATTTTTGTCCAAAGGTGTCCCCGTAGATGCCATAGTGGTGGTGGCGGCCACTATGAAGGAGCTTGCTGAGACTACTTCTGTCCATCTGCTGAATAAGAAGTCTTGACAGATGGACAGGTATGGGAAGCGTGTCTTCAGTTCAGTGGCTTTTACTCTTCGATCGTTGAACTATCTCACTCACTTCACGAGATTGCAGAGGGATCTCCTCAAGGAGTTGGGAGATTCTATACAGGGTACATGTACTGAGGGAGTCCCTGACAAGATTTCTGCTCAGTTGTCCACCTTAAATTCTATAATTAACTCCTCCAGCCGGCTTATTTCTTATGTGGCTGATGGAGTGAGTAGAGCAGCGGGTTCAGGAGTTGCCCTAAGGCGTCACTCCTGGATGCACTTGTGTAATTTTGTGGAACCGTTCAAGTCCACTTTCACCAACGCCCCATTTGATGTTCCTCATTGTTCGGAACTAAGGTGAAGGACACACTCACTCGGTGTGATCAAGAAGGAAAGACTCTCTCTGCCGTGGGATTAAATTTTACTGTTCCCTCTAGACCGTACCCTAAAGGACAAAGGGGTGGTAAAATGTGGTTCAAGAAGTCCCAGAGGGTCTTTCCGGACACACAGGGTGAACCCTCCTTCAGAGGCAGAGGAGGAGGAAGAAATGGGAGACGTCACCCTAGAGGCAGGGGCTGTCTGCAATACCAACAAGGTTGTGATTCCTTTTGGGGATGGCCTTAGCGTTCCTGATATGGGGCCCAGTTGCGTTTCTCTGGGGCCGGTCGGGGGTTGCATTTGTTTGTATTCAGAAGCCTGGCTAAGTATAACCCAAGACAAGTGGGTACAAAGAGTTGTTACCAGAGGCTATATCTTTCCCTTCCACCGTTTGTTCCCAAGAAGATCCCAGATGTACCACCCAATCTCAGGGATCAGGCAACTGTGAAGATGAACAAGTTGCTCTTAAAAAGAGTCATCCAATCTGTCCCAGCAGACCAGATAGGATCCGGAACTTACTCCAGGTTCTTTAGTCCCAAAATGAACAGGAGACTGGAGGCCAATATTGGACCTCAGCAGATCAAACGAATCTGTGAGGAAGGACAAGATTCGGATGGTAACACTGCAGTCGATACTCCCTTTGTTAGGGAAAGACTATTGGATGTGCTCAGTAGATCTCCAGGATGCCTACTACAATATAAAAATGGACAAGGTGTCCAGGAGCCATCTATGCTTCCGGCAGGGAGCCAGTTACTATTAGTTTCGTGCTCTGCCCTTTGGTCTCACCACAGCCCCCAGGGTGTTCACCAAATGCATGGCAGTAGTGACAGCTCACCTGAGACGTCAGGGATTCCAGGTGTTTCTGTACTTCGACGACTGGCTCCTGACCCGCCCCCACCAGGCATCTACTTCTCCAAAACAGGGGTGCCACTATTCAACTTTGTGCTCAATTAGGGATCTCCATAAATTGTGAAAAAACTGCATTATTGCCCTCTCAGTATGTGAATGTTATAGGCGCAGAGGTAGGCACAGTGAACATGACAGCTCATCTTCCTGCCAAAAGGGCACAAAATTTAATCTTTCAAATTCAATGTTTTCTCCCGTTGCGGAAGGTCAAAGCAAATCCTCGGGACTATGGCATCCACCATCCTATTAGTACCATTAGACAGGTTGCACATGAGAGTTCTCCAGTGGCTTCTGTTTTCCCAATGGTCCTTTCAATATCTTCCGCTGAATCACCCTATTCTGCTGACGGAATCATGCAAGGAGGACCTCCTTTGGTGGATAGCACCCAACCAGTTGACGGGCGCCCCCTTTCTTCCTGCCCAACCCATTGCCACTGTGACCACGGATGCCCCCCCAGATCGGGGGGGTGGGCATTATCTCGGCAATACTGTCCAAGGCACATGGCAAGAACATGAGGCTCACCTGCATATCAGTGTTCTGGAGATGAGGGCGTTGCAAGCACTTCAAGACCTTCTTCCTCTAGGGACTATTGCAATACAAACAGGGTTCAGGCACCTAGGCGGCGCGACACCCCCCTGTGAGACAGCTGGATGTGGACACATGGCAGGTTGGCAGTTTAGCTGCAGTGACAAATGTCTGTGGACAATTCCCTGTGGGAATAGAGGAACCCCCTGCACCCTAACCACAGGTGGCAGACACAAACCCCCTTAGTGATACACTCTGCACCCCCCTAGAAGCTACCATTTGCAACTGTCAGTGGAACATGTGCCTGGCAAAGGATGCCAAGTGGGCATGAAAGTGGTAGTGTGAAACCTGTGTGCTGTGGGAAAAGCCTTTATTAACACAATATGTAAAGTGATGTGTGCAGTGCTTGGTGCATACTAAACCCAGATATAATCACAACTTGTAGAAATGTGCCACAGCATGGAAAAAATCGTGCACATTACTGTAGTCACACTTATGTTGCAAGATGTGCTTTAAGCGACGCTCCCTTACAATAATAGCCTTCCTACGTGGTGTCACAGGCATCCCCTTCAAAAGAGACTCCCTGTCGGGTATTTGTCAGGTTCTGTTCCTGTTGCAGAACAAACAGAAGGTCGGATAGCTGCACAGTAGGGTGTCCCAGTAACACCTTCAGCTGATGATGCCATGCCTCCACCTTGTTATTAGTCTGCGGGAAGTCCATGTCAGAGACATCATGCACATTCTAAAACCTCAAAGGATAGGACGATGACCGTCATTGCTGTGCAGAGCAGCGGGATGCATACTTGCGTGGTCGGCCTCGCACATAATGATGGTCCAGAAATATGCCAATAGGCTGTGCATAGTCTGGTAAAGTAGCCACAATGTCCAGAAATGCAGGGACAACATCTTCCAGTGGTAAGAATGCCAACGCAATTAGCTTGCGGATGGCAATTGAGAAAGCAGTGTCCGTACCATAGAGGGTCACAAGGTGGTGATGCTGGATCTGGCGCCGAATGATCTTTGAAGAATGGAAAATGCACCCCTTCAGAATACTCTTAGGGAATGCCTTACGGCTGCCACGGATCGCTGCCTTCTCAAAATCAGTCATAATATACTGTGGAGCCAAGGTGCATCCCTGTTAGGCGGCCATACCCTTCAGTATCTCCCACATGTTGTATGCAGACTCTGACTTCCGTGTCATGAGACAGTACACCAGGGGAATGATCCTTGTTGAGGTGGGGGTGCCAATACATCCATGTAATGTATAAAGCTGGCGACATATATCAGCCCGTGTGGGGAAGCTGCCATCCCCAAGAATGATGTCAGATCTGCACAGATCAGTCAGATTCTGTGACGTAAGTAGAACCAAGGAATCAGTCCCATCCATATCAGACCTTCTACGGAGGATAAAGCTGCCACTACGGAGTGGATACTGGCTGACATCAATATCCGCGAGTGTTACTGGAGGTGTGGTCATGGATGCCCGTGCCCTCTGCCGTACCCTGGTTATGCTACGATGCAGAGTGGCACAGCAAGGCATCTCTTGTAATACATTGTCATCCGCTGTGCCTAGGACACTCTGCATTACCAAGCTTGGCAAGTCATTGTCTGTTACCGCCCTCTGCCGCAGTTCTGCTCACAGTGTAGCCACTTGGGCTTTTGTTGCATCTGGGCCATGCTAGTGTGGCAGTGATTTAAATTCTTCCCCCTCATCCTGACGAACAGTGATGGCATGACTTCTGCAGGCCTTTACTCTCTGCTCGATACATGCCCAGTACTGTTTAGGTGGTGCTTCACGCTCCAAATGGTAGAGGTATCCCTCCACTACCAGATTTGGTTTGCCCCGTTGGCTGGGCACTGTGCTGTATCTGTTGCCAAGCTGACCGGGGCTATACAGGTACATAGATTCCATCATGGTAACGCCACTTGTTGATGGCCTTTCAGTATCCATCACGGCCAGTGTAGCTCGGAACAGGATGTAGACATGACCCTGGTACAAGTCACTATCCGACATTAGAATAGTTGCTGTGCACCACCTTGTGTTGTACCCTGTGAAGTAGCGCTGCCTGCCACAGTGGCCCTGTGCAGCTGTCTGTACTTCACCTTGCTCTGATTGCCTGTTCTGCCAGGTTTTCACTATGTGCATTTCACACGGCCATGGGGCTGACAAGTGCTTGTAGTCTGGTAGGTGTCTACACAGCTTGCTTGCAACACAATTTCTACGTGTACTGCACAGGTCCCCTTTAACTCCCAGCTGTTGCTGCCGGCCAGTCAGGGTGTGGGGCCTAGTCTCAGTTTCAGTGACAGAGTTTACATAAGGAGGTTGCTCTGTGTTGCACCCTTGTCTGCCTACATGGGCCTGCATACTTGTGTACCCCAGCTACAGCAACCAGTGGATGGGTTTGGTGGCCCCCGCAATACACACATGCTGCTGTGGACTGGGTGGAGGGTTGCTACCTCTGTGTGACAGTGATGTTCTTCGTGTTTCACTGTTGCAGTCATTACATTTGGGTAATCCTGCTGGCAGGTTGCTCTGTCGGCCTGAATTCCAAAGTCTTGGGTCCTGCATCGGCTGTCGTCGCCCCTTCCCCTGACGTCAGGGGTATAAAAGAAGCAGCTGATGCCATTTTATTTTGTCTTTCTTGCCGCACGGTGCCTGAAGCAGAAGCAGTTTGCAAGTGCCGGTCAGCCGACTCCTTAGATTTTCGAGTTCGAATTTCAGATCCGAAGTCTTCTATAAAGCTAAGTACCCCATTGGGGAAACTTTTTTTCTTGCTCCAGATCCGATGTCAGAAAAAGTTAATTGTACTTCTTGTGGGAAGCAAATACCTCATAAGGACTTTCATTCTTACTGTATTCCTTGCCTAGGCCGTGATCATAATTTTCTGGGTTGTCTGTTTTGTGCTAGATTTAACCAATACACTATTAAGCATCGGTATGATTATGCTTTAAACTACTTTGAACGCAGATTTAATTATCCAGAAATGTCGTTGGAAAGCCATCTGACTACCGGAGTTCACAAAAAAATGCAAAGAAAAAGAAAGACAGCCGAGGCCCAAAACAGACAAAGCTTCTCCTAAGCCAGTCACCAGTTCGCTGGTTCTCAGAGAGGCGCTTTCGTAACCCCTGATGAGTCGCAGGCTGCTACCGGCTCCCACGTGGAGACGGCCATGCCGCTGGAAACTGAAAGTATTGGAGCCTCGGATGCTAATCCTTCAGATGGGTCTGGAGCCGCTGAGCAGGCACTGGCTTCTGAGGGTGTATTCAGACCCAAACACCTATACATTAAACCGACTTCAAAGACAAAGACTAAAGCACCTTCAAAGACAAAGAAGCAACCTCAAGAGCCACGTGGACAGGCCTCCATGCCCAAAAAGCAAATGCTGCAAATGGCCGAAGACTTGATTACCTTGATCAGGGGTTCCCATCTCCCTCCTGATAAGAGGCCTAGGCAAGAGACTGACCATGAATCGTCAGATCAGGTTTCCATTTCTTCTGATTCCTCTCCTGAACAGGAATATCCTTTTCCCCCCTATGAGGATTCTGATGCTGAAGAATCCATACCTTCAGCTTACCCTCCTGAGGATTATTCTTTTGGGGAAACCTTACATACCATGAGGGAGCATTTCAACTGGGAGAGCCAAGATTTTTCAGAGTCTAAAAAGAGGCTCAGGGATTTCCTGTTACTACCTCAGCACAAGCCACTAGCCATCCCTCCTGTGTTAGACATTGTAGATGTGTTTTCGGAGTAAAGCTTTACCCCTGACTCCTTGCCTCCTGCTCCTGTTTAGCCTGACAGATATTACAGGGTTCCTGACTCACATAAATTCCTTTTTAAAAACCCTGCTGCAGACCCGGAAACTATTTCTCAGGGTCCCAAGGGTGTTAAAGCTTCCGCTGCAAAAAACCCTACCCCTTCTGATAGGGATTCTAGAACACTGGATAGATGGGGAAAAAAGGTTTACACATCTGCTACCTTGGCTATAAGGGCCTTAAACTGTCAGTTTCATATGCTCAAAATCAACAGCATGTCTTGGCATTGCTTAAACAGAAAATGTTGTTAAATTCTGAATGTGCAGAAAACAAGGAAATGCAGGATATATTGCATGCAGCTGAACAAGTTGGAAAGCATACTTTGCAATGTGGTTTTGATTCTTTAGAGGCCTCCTGCAGGGCCACAGTTACTGGTTCTGTAATTAGGAGGCATGCTTGGTTAAAGGAACAAAATCTGCCTGATCATGTTAAAGTTAAATTACAGCATGATTCTTTGTTTGGTGTTAAGGCCGAAGAGGTGTTAAAGAAAATGGAGGACAAGGCTAAATCTATGCAAACGGTCAAAGATTTCATACAAGTACAGCCACCTAGGTTTAGTAGACACTGGCCAACAAAAAAATGGTACTTTCCAGTGTCAGACAGACCTCAAAGGGGTAGATCCAGAGGCAGATCCCAGGCTCAAGGTTCATACAGGTCAAAGCAATGGGGTGCTTCTACCTCCAAAAATGGAGAAGATAAATCACAACTGTGCAGGAAACAGTCCCAATGACTTCCCCCTGCCTGCACCAAGCACTTATTCCCTGGCAGCACCCATAGGGGGAAAATTAGCACTTTTTTCTCAAAATTGGCACATTATAACCTAGGACAAGTGGGTTCTAAATATTGTGTCACAAGGCTACAAGTTCCATTTCCATACCCTGCCAAAGACAAACGGCTGGCCAGATCTGCCAAAAAATCAATGGGCAGAGGCATAAAAACAAGTCTCATCCCTCATGGACATGAGGGTCATTCAACAAGTGCCAGAGCAAGAGCGGGGACAAGGATTTTACTCAAGACTGTTCTTGGTACCCAGAAAGGACAAGGCCTGGAGGCCAATACTGGACCTATCTATTCTGAATACATTCCTGGATATATCAAAATTCAAAATGTTGACTTTGCAGCAACTACTGCCCATGCTGGGCTAGAACGCTTGGCTTGTAACTTTAGACCTAAAAGAGGCATGCCTGCATGCCCCAATCAGACAAATATGCAGAAGATACCTCAGATTCAAGGCTGGCTCAATGCATTACCAATTCTCTGCACTGCCCTTTGGCTTATCTACTGCGCCCAAGGTCTTTACAAAGTGCCTGGCACCAGTAATTGCATTCTGCAGACAAAGAGGAATACAAGTATATCCTTACTTGGACGACTGTCTGAGTCAAGCAGAGAACAAGGACATTCTTCTACAGCATCTGGCGTTTGTGAAAAAACTTCTAACATGCCTAGGGTACACAGTCAACGAAAAGAAATCAAAACCATTACCCACTCGAGAGATAATATTCCTGGGTGCAAGCTTAAATACAACTGCCCAGATGGCTTATCTCGCGCCAGACTACCTACTTCAAAATGTTAGCAACAAAGGTCCAGTTATCTGCAAGATAAATTCTGCAGGCTTTGGGTTCCATGGCATCCTGCATCCTACTAATTCCATATGCAAGACTGCATATGAGGAAACTTCAGTGGTACCTAAAAAGTGTTTGGACTCAACATTGCCACAGCCTGGAAAGTACAATTACTCTCATTCCCTGCCTGCAACAGGAGTTTCGATGGTGGGCAAAGGCTTGTCACCAAAACAAGGGACAGCCATTCACGTTACCCCCAGCCAGGCAGACACTAACAACGGATGCGTCAGATTATGCCTGCGGGGCTCACATGGTAGGAAAATGCATTCAGGGAACATGGACCTCAAACCAAATGCATTCACATATCAATCAAAAAGAGATGCTAGCTGTTCAAAATGCCCTGACAGCCTTCAAGGACCTACTTCAAGCAGGACAACTACTGATAAAGACAGCAACACCACGGTCATGTGGTATATAAACAAGCAGGGGGGCACACATTCATACCCACTTTGCAGACTAGCCATGACTTTGTGGGACACAGCATTGACTTACCAAGTACATCTGCAGGCACAATTCCTGCCAGGAAGGAAAAATACTTTGACAGACGAACTAAGCAGAAACCTCATGGATCCCCACGAGTGGCAGCTGGATCCACAAGTCTTCAGCATGATAACAAGGAAATGGAGATGCCCGGACATAGATCTATTTGTCTCTCCTCACAACTACCAACTACAGAGATTCTGCACAAGGATTTATCACAGACAAGCATGGAAAGTGGACGCCCTGTCCTTCAGCTGGAAAAACCCATCAGTGTATGCCTTTCCCCCTCTGTCTCTCCTCCCCAAGGAGAAAGGCTGCTGAAGTGGCCGTAGCTCTGGTGGAATGTGGCCTAATGCCCTTAGGCACTGGCTTTCCATGGTATAAGTAGCAGAAACATATGCAATGGCCTGTCCATTTTGAAATAGTCTGCTTTGAGATGGCCTTTCCTTGTGATCCTGCACTAGGGGGGCTCTGGCAGGACAGTTGCTGTCTGTTGCAGGCATGCCTCTCCATCACTATGGGTTGGGCATGTATTGGAGCCATTCAACACAACAGTGGTACTCACAGAGACACTGTGTCCATCATGCTGTGGCATGCTTGGTTGGTGTTACACCAACAGGTCTTGCGGTAGCATGTACTTTCTGATGGGGTATGAAGTCTGAAACTCGTATGTCTGTTCCACTACACTGCTAGACGTCCACATGTGTGTGGTATTTGGGCTACACATTTTCTGCACAGCTCAGGGGCTGTCTGTGCTGTTATATACTGTTAGCGTGTATTGGCAGGGATGTTTCTGGTGTTCTTGCTGTCTGGGAAATGTGCATGTACATACGCTCTGCTGCAGCTGCTGTGAGATGTTTGTGTTACACTGCTGCAGTCATTACACTTGGGTTATCCTGCCGTCATGCGGTCCCGCAGTCGGCCAGAGTTCCAAAGTCTTGGTCCGGCGTTGGTTGCTGTCGCTTCTTCCCGGACGTCAGTGCGCCAGGAGTATATAAGATGCATCCGACGCCATTTTCTTCAGTCTTTCTTGCTGCGCGGTGCCCGAAGCAGAAGCAGTTCGCAAGTGCCGGTCTGCCGACTCCTGAGATTTTTGAAGTCTTAATTTCAGATCCGAAGTCTTCAATAAAGCTAAGTACCCCGTTGGGGAAACTTTTTTTCTTGCCTCAGACCGATGTCAGAAAAAGTTAATAAGTGTATTTCTTGTGGGAAGCAAATACCTCATAAGGACTTCCACTCTTATTGTATTCCATGCCTAGGCCCTGATCACGACGTCACTAGTTGTCGATTTTGTGCTAGATTTAACAAACGCACTATAAAAAGACGTTTTGATTTTGCTTTGCACTACTTCGGCCGAAGGTTTAATTATACTATGCCATCGGATCAACCGACGACCGCAATTCTGAAAAAATGCAAAGACAAGGATAAAGACAGGCATCCGAGGTCCAAAACCGACGACGAAACCTCTTCTAGGCCAGTCGCCGGTTCTCAGTGAGGCACACAACGTCACAACGTCACTAGTTGTCGATTTTGTGCTAGATTTAACAAACGCACTATAAAAAGACGTTTTGATTTTGCTTTGCACTACTTCGGCCGAAGGTTTAATTATACTATGCCATCGGATCAACCGACGACCGCAATTCTGAAAAAATGCAAAGACAAGGATAAAGACAGGCATCCGAGGTCCAAAACCAACGACGAAACCTCTTCTAGGCCAGTCGCCGGTTCTCAGTGAGGCGCTTTCGCAGCCCCTGACACCCGCTACCTCAGAGCCACAGGCCGCCTCCGACTCCCACGTGGAGACAGCTAGGCCTCTGGAAACTCAAGGTATTGGGCCTACGGAAACTAACCCCTCAGATGGGTCCGGAGCCGCTGAGCAAGCATCGGCTTCTGAGGGTGTTTTCAGACCTTCACAACTTACCATTAAAGCAACAGCCAAGACAAAAGTACCATTAAAGACAAAGAAGCAAGTACAGCATTCTTCTGGACAGTCCTCCATGCCTAAGAAACAGATGCTTAAAATGGCCAAAGACCTCATTACTCTAATCAGGGGTTCCCATCCCCCTCCAGAGAAACGGCCTAGGGCAGGATACAGACTAGGATTCCTCTGATCAGGTTTCCATTTCCTCTGATTCCTCTTCAGACCAGGGATACTCTCTACCCCCCTATGAGGACTCTGATGCTGAAGAATCTATCCCTTCAGCCTCTCCTCCTGAGGATTACTCTTTTGGAGAAACTTTACATACCATGAGGGAGTATTTCCATTGGGAAAGTCAGGATTATTCAGAATCCAAGAAAAGGCTCAGGGATTTACTTTTATTGCCTCAGCACAGGCCCCTGGCTATTCCGCCTGTGCTAGATATTGTGGATGATGTGTTATCTGAATCCAGCTTATCTCCTGATTCTTTGCCCCCTGCACTATAACAATCCAGACATCTAAAACAACCTTGAATTTTATTTTGG
Organism: Protopterus annectens; assembly: GCF_019279795.1. Taxonomy (NCBI): domain Eukaryota; kingdom Metazoa; phylum Chordata; order Ceratodontiformes; family Protopteridae; genus Protopterus; species Protopterus annectens. The sequence goes on from NC_056741.1 coordinate 1,454,507,553, forward strand.
ATTTTTTCTAAAATAAATATTTTTATTCATAGACTACTTCTGTTTGGGATTGTTTAAAATTTATAAGTCCTGAGTGTTGTCATTTGGGCTTTGGAACTATTTAAATATGGACTTAAACGAAATTTTACATGGGTTAGCATCTGACAGGGATAATCTTGAGGTGTTTGGCCTAGCCACTAATGCTGGCTCACATATGTCCAATTATACAGCAGATGATCAACAGAAATGTAGCTATGTTTTCACAAAACTTGGGAGACAGATGAAAATTTTGCGATCTAATGTATGGCACATGAAATTGTTCAAAGCTTATAAAGCTAAGGACATAACACCAAGGGGGTTGAGAGTACGCTTACAACCTTTAGTGGCCCATATTGATAATGAGTTATCCAAAGACTGGGCTGAAGCACAACATTCATCATCTATGTTATTTGTAGAATGTCTGTTAAAATATTATGACAGAACCATTACTGGTAATCTTTCAGATATTCAAAGTTTATGTGTGGAGGCTGAACAATTTAATAAGAATGAGTTTTATTCCCAGCATGTTTCAGATTTGGTTAAGGATTTGTCTATGCTTGAAAAACAACTGATGAAACGTAAGATCAACAAATTTCAGCGTGACCTTATGGACTATGAAAAAGGGAAACCTTTTATTAGTCAGGAAACAGTTAGATTTAGTGAACAAAAAACTACTCAGAGGGGTAACAATAATAAAAAAAGACCGAGGTCTATTCTTAGACATCCAAATATCTCTTCAGGTTTTACTTCCGAAGAGGAAACTTCTTCGGCTACTGATGGAGAAGTGTCTTCACGCCAGGCGTCCCCAGTAGCCAAAAGAAGACAGATGCCCCCTTTAGACCAAAGGGTAGGAGGAGGGGGGGCAGAAAACATAGATCTAGGTTCAACTACACCAACTTTACAAAATCTGTTGAAACAAATGATAAAGTAACCAATAATGTTCACAATATTTCCTCTACTGTTCTCTCACCAGTCCAGATTACACTTCTTAATAAAGGATTGAATTTTGTCCCAAGTTCTATGGTTTCCGAAAATGATTTATTAAATGATGTTAATGATTTTTGCAGACTACTAAACCTCAAAATATTTTTTTCAGACAATGATGGCTCTCAAAGACCAACTGAATTTAGATTTGGAAAATCTTCTTTTGTTCCTCCGATGAACAAACATGTTTCCATTTTTAGGGAATGTATTATGAAAGAGCTACACTTTGCGAATGTGTACCAACCACAATTTAACAATTTATCTCCTATGGAAAGACAGGCTTTGTTGGAGCTTAAAAATAATCATCAGTTAGTTATCACCATGGCCGATAAGGGGGGTGCCGTTGTGGTTATGGACCATCAGGCTTACATCAATGAGACTTTACGACAACTATCGGATTCTAGCTACTATAAGGAGTTAAATGTGGATCCTACTCCACGGTTTAAGGAAGAAATTGATAGGTTTTTGGAAGTGTCAATCAACCAGGGGGTAATTGCTGAACAGTTAGCCAAACAGTTGCAGGTGGAGGAACCCATTCCACAATACCAGTATTTGTTACCTAAAATACACAAGGATGCTCAAAACCCCCCAGGTAGGCCCATTGTATCTGGGCGTGGATCTTTAACTGAACCTCTTTCAGCCTTCCTTACACAATATTTAAAACCATTGTTGACCTACATTAGATCGCGTATTCAGGACACTACGGAATTCCTGAATATTGTCAATGATTCACAGTTAGAATCTTCTTGGTGGTTGTGTACTCTTGATGTAGCCTCATTGTATACCAGCATACCACATGAATTAGGCATCTTAGCGGTTTCCTATTGGCTGTATAAATCCAAGTTATACTCAACTGAATTCAACAATTTTCTGACCAAGCTTACGGAATTTGTATTGTGCAAAAACATCTTTTACTATAATGGCAAAGCCTATTGGCAAATTAATGGAACAGCAATGGGGGCTTCGTTTGCCCCCATATATGCGGATCTTTTCATGGGCTATTTTGAGGCCACTTATATATATGATACAAAACACAATACATTTCTTCCGTATTTGGATATTTGGAGGAGATATCTGGACGATTGTTGGATGGTGTGGCGTGGCAATAAGGAACAACTATCTAATTTTGTTAACTATCTCAATGATTCTTTTGGGATTAAATTTACAGCTAATATTGAACATGCATGTATTGTGTTTTTGGATGTTTTGGTTACTAGGCTTGAGGATAATACCTTAGCTACGGCTGTTCATAGAAAATTTCCTCAGTACAACACTCTGTTACATGCTGATAGCTGTCATCCACGCCACATCATCCAGAACATTCCTAAATCTCAATTTATGAGAATGAAAAGGATATGCTCTTCCTCTCAGGATTGTTCTCTTTTTTGTGATGACTTATTGAACAGATTTGTTGATCGTGGATACAAAACATATAATATTTCCAAATCTTTGAATACTGTTAACAATTCATCACGTTTGGAATTATTACAATATAAATCCAAGCATAAGTTTCAATCTGGCTCACAGAATAATTCTGTTTTGAGGTTGGTAACTACATATGGGGCGAATACCAACCGTTTTATTGATATAGTTAATCAACATTGGGATATATTACGGTCACATGAGATTTTGAACCGTATATTACCTCAGCAATGTTCTTTTTCCTACCGCAGAGGTAGGAATTTAAACTCTTTCTTCACTCATTACAAGAGATATACTCCACACATATCTTCACAAACTACTTTAGGGGGTGAAATACTTAAAGGTAGCTTTCCATGTGACCATTGTTCTTTTTGCAAATATATGCTCAAAACTAGTGAATTCTCCAGCAAAAATACATCTCAGGTTTTTGATATTAGGATATTTGCTAATTGTAGTTCTGATTGGGCCATATATTTGGCCACTTGTAATTGTTCTGCATTTTACATTGGACAGACGTCTAGGTCTGTCAAACTCAGAATATGTGAACATATGAGTGCCATCAGGAATAGACGTACTACTAATGCTTTATATAAACATACCCTGGAACATCCTTCGGCTACCTTTACATTTGTAATTATAGATAGAATCATTTTACATCGCAAATTTAAAGCAGGATGGCATCAAAAACTTAATGATATGGAGAACAAATGGATCATCAGGCTAGGGGGTCTTTTTAGGCCTGGACTTAACACACTAGAACCATCATATTGAGATTATTATTTTTATCTAAAATTTATCTTCTTAGAACATGTTGGTAACCATACAAATGAAAGATTTAAGTATCCATTTCAGGTTCTTAGAATTGCTGGCATTATTCATTTTTATAAACAATATATGCCAGTTACATATGTATCTATATTATATCAAGAATGGCATGGTATCAATATTTTCATTGGTCCACATTATCTGTACTTATTACTAAGCATGTATATATAATTATTTATATATTTGTTTATATATTCCAACAATGTTATATTTTTGTGGGATATATATGCATATATTTTTGTTTGATATGTGCATTGGATTGCAATGTGTTTTGCATATTGGAACTAAATGTATTTATTCTATACATGGGTTATATCCCTTTAAGAGTTGGATTATAAAAATGACCTAATATGGTGGAAGTTTTCTTTTTCTTATCTTTGGCATTGAGAAAGGCTAGCATTAGCCGAAACCGGTTTGCTTTAGCACTGGTTTTTACCACTGTTATTAAGGTTGTTTGTATAACGTTGAATTAAACATTATCTATACGATCCTGTATGTGCTGGTCCGTTTTTGGTTGATGTCCCTGCACCAGCCAAGCCAGATAGGTATTATAGAGTCCCTGACTCTCACAAGTTTCTTTATAAAAACCCTTCTGCTGATCCAGAAACTATTTCCCAGGGTCCAAAAGTGGTTAAGGCTTCCATTGCAATAAATCCAGTACCCTCTGACAGAGATTCCAGAGCTTTGGATAGATGGGGGAAGAAAGTTTACACTTCGGCAACTTTAGCAGTAAGGGCTTTAAATTGCCAGTTTCATATGCTTAAGTACCAACAATATTTAATGGCTCAGTTAAAACAGAAAATGCTTGCAAGCTCAGAAGCTCCCGGTTGTAAAGAAATGCAGGATTTATTGCATGCAGTTGAACAGGTGGGAAAACATACTCTGCAGTGTGGTCTTGATTCTTTAGAGGCCTCTTGTAGAGCCGCAGTTACAGGTTCTGTGATTCGAAGACATGCTTGGTTAAAAAAACAGAGTTTATCTGATCATGTTAAGGCAAAATTATTGGATGCTCCTTTACAGCATGATAACTTGTTTGGTGTTAAGGGAGAAGAGGTGTTAAAGAAAATGGAGGATAAAGCTAAATCTCTGCAAACAGTCAAGGATTTCTTACAGGTACAGCCACCTCAATTTAGCAGAAATTGGCCAACAAAGAATTGGTCCTTTCCAGTGTCAGGCCACAGAGAGGCAGATACAGACGCCCAAGAGGCAGATCTCAACCCCAAGGCTCTAACAGACAACAGTGGGGCACCTCAACCCCAAAAGGAGGTGAGGACAAGTCTCAACCTTACAGGAAACAGTCCCAATGACTTCCCCCTTCGTACGTCAAGCACTTCCCTTTTGGCAGCCCCCTTAGGGGGAAAACTAGCACTTTTTTCTCAAAACTGGCAAACAATCACCCAAGACAAATGGGTTCTGAATATTGTGTCTCAAGGTTACAAGTTCCACTTTCATACTTTACCAAGGCTAAAAGGAATGCCAGACCTGCCACAGAATCAATGGGCAGAGGCACAAAAACAAATTTCAGCCCTCATGGACATGAGAGCTATTCAAAAAGTACCACAACAGGAACAAGGACAAGGATTTTACTCAAGACTCTGCCTGGTCCCCAGAAAGGACCAGGCCTGGAGGCCCATACTAGACCTTTCAATTCTAAATACTTACCTGGATATTCCGAAATTCAAAATGTTGACATTACAACAGCTTCTACCCATGCTGGGCAAGAAGGCTTAGCTTGTTACTCTGGACCTCCAAGAGGCATACCCGCATGTCCCTATCGGACAAAATTGCAGAAGATACCTCAGATTCAAAGCTGGTACAATGCACTACCAATTCTCTGCACTGCCCTTTGGCTTATCTACTGCGCCCAGGGTCTTTACAAAGTGCCTAGCACCAGTAATTGCATTTTGCATACAAAAGGAATTCAAATATATCCATACCTGGACGACTGCCTCATTCAAGCAGAGACAAAGGACATTCTTTTACAGCATCTGGCGTTTGTAAAAAGGTTGCTAATTTCTCTAGGGTACACAGTAAACGAAAAGAAGTCAAAACTAGTGCCCTCACAACAGATTATATTCCTGGGTGCCAGCTTAAATACAACTGCCTAGATGGCTTATCTCACGCCAGACAAATTCAGTTAACTCAATATTTTCAATTACTGGCAAAAAAGTCCCATCTCCCTGCAAGAAAAATTCTGCAGGCCCTGGGATTCATGGCATCCTGCATACTACTAATACCATATGCCAGACTGCATATGAGGAAATTACAATGGTACCCAAAAGGTGTTTGGACTCCACACTCACACAGTTTAGAAGCAGTAATACTAATGATTCCCTGCCTACAACAGGAGTTTCGATGGTGGGCACAGGCATGTCACCTAAACGAGGGTCAGCCTTTTACCCTACCCACAGCCAGGCAGACTCTAACAACAGATGCTTCAGATTACGCCTGGGAGCACACATGGCAGGAAAATACATTCAGGGCAAGTGGACCACAGACCAGATGCAGCTTCACAGCAATCAAAAAGAGATGTTGGCTGTTCAAAATGCCCTAACAGCTTTCAAGGACCTTCTGCATCCAGGACAATTATTATTAAAGACAGACAACACCACAGTAATGTGGTACATAAACAATCAACGGGACACTCATTCTTATCCCCTATGCAGGCAAGCCATGACCTTGTGGAACACAGCTCTAACATATCAAGTTCATCTGCAAGCACAATTCCTACCAGGAAAGAAAAATACTCTGGCAGACGATCTAAGCAGAAATATCATGGACCCTCACAAATGGAAATTGAATCCACAAATCTTCAGCATGGTAACACAGAAATGGGGATGCCCAGACATAGATCTTTTTGCCTCCCCTCTGAATTGTCAACTACAAAAATTCTGCACAAGGACTTATCACACACAAGCATGGAAAGTGGATGCCGTCTCGTTCAGCTGGAAATGCCTAACTTCCTACCACTGCCTCTCCTTTCAAAGGTACTCCTAAAAGCCAGACAAGAAAAAACACAGATGATCCTGATTGCTCCAGACTGGCCACGCCAGCACTGGTACCCAATCTTAAAGAACTTTGCTCAAGGCCCACTATGGATTTTGCCTCAAATTCCACACCTTCTGACTCAACAAAACAATCAGATTCTGCATGGTCAGCTCAAAACCCTAAACCTGGCTGCATGGCAGATTCATTAGTCAAACAGGCAACACCTCTCTCTAAAGCTGTTATGGATATCATTTTGGAGGCCAGAAGGCCTAGCACCAGGAAAGCTTACTCAGAAAAATGGAAGAGATGTTCTTCATCTCACATTGCTGCAGTCCTTACACTTGGGGTAGTCCGCTGTCCTCGGTCGGCCCGAATATCAAAGTATAAGGCTGACGTCGGTCAAGGCGCATTTGACTGACATCAGGACGTCAGGGTACAAATGCGCATGACCGACGTCATATCCTCAGTCTTTTTTGCCGCATGGTCCGATGCAGAAGCAGCGTTGCAAGTGCCGTTCGGCGTTCTGAAATTTTGGTCGGAGTTTCAGACCGAGTCAAAGTTGGCTAAGTACCCGTTGGGAATATTTTAGTTTTTCTTGCCTCAGTGGTTTACCGGATGTCAGAAAAAGTGAATAACTGTATTTCTTGTGGGAAACAGATACCGCATAGAGATTATCATACTTTGTGTATTCCTTGTTTAGGGCCTGAGCACGGCGTTGTTGGGTGTCGCTCTTGTGCTAGATTCAATAAGCGCACTATAAAGAGAAGGTTAGATTGTGCCAGGTTAGTCTTGAGCGGTGCAATTATAAAATGCCGTCGGATGCTCCGGCGCCCGCTTCTTCGAGAAGCGCAAGGACAAAGCAGTTAAGCCTAGGCTAGAAGAACCGTCCGTGCGGACGCCGGTTCTTTAGAGGTGTCGGTGGAGCGGTGGTTCCCGGAGGTTTCTTTGGAGTCCCAGGGGGAGACTTTGTTATTGCAGGATGTGGCCTCTCAGGAGGCAGGTCAGGCTGAAGGGCTTCTCAGGTTACTGTACTCCCCTCCCTTCCTAGGGTGGTTAGGCCCTCTCCTTCTGTTTCCAAGGCTTCCCCAGAGGCAGGCCAGGTTTAGCTTCAGTTGGTGTCACCCCTAGTTCTTCAGGAACTGTGCCCAAGAAGCATATGCTTAAAATGGCAGAAGATTTGATTACTTTGATTAGAGGTTCTTTGCCCCTCCTGATAAGAGACCTAGGGTGGAACCTGAGCTAGGGAGTTTTGAGCAGGCTTTGGATGTTTCGGAGTCTTCGGCTGAAGACTTGCAGGAGTATTCTCCTTATTCTGATTATGATGTGGATGATTCTACTCCTTCTGCTTCTCCTCCTGAGGATTTTTCTTTTCAGAGACTCTTCATTCCATGAGGGAGCATTTTAAGTGGGAAGGTCAGGACTTCTCTGATTCCAGGAAAAGGCTTAGGGAATTTTGTTTTACCCCAGCATAGGCCTTTGGCTATACCTCCTGTTCTGGATGTGGTGGAAGATGTTTTTGCAGAGGCTTCTCTTAATCCTGATTCTTTGCCTCCTGCTCCTGTTAAACCGGATAGGTATTACAGGGTGCCTGAAGCTCATAAGTATCTTTTAAGAGTCCTAGGGCAGACCCAGAAACTGTTAGTCAGGGGCCTAAAGGTGTTAAGGCTTCTGTTGTCAAAAATCCGGTTCCTCCAGATAAAGAGGCCAGGGCTTTGGATAGATGGGGAAAGAAAGTTTATACTTCTTCCACCCTAGCTATGAGGGCTTTGAATTGCCAGTTTCACATGTTGAAATACCAAAACTATCTCCTTTCACAATTGAAGTCCAAGGTAGATGCTCTGGCGGAAGGTATTGAGTGTAAAGAGTTACAAGATTTAGTACATGTTTCTGAACAGGTGGGTAAGCATTCTTTGCAATGTGGTTTTGATGCTGTACAGGCCTCGTCTAGGGTGGCTGCCACTGGGTCAGTTCTTCGCAGGCACGCCTGGCTGAGGGATCAGAATTTATCTGACCATGTTAAGACAAGGATTTTAGATGCTCCTTTACAATCTGATGTGTTGTTTGGTTCTCCTGTTGAGGCAGTCTTAAAGAAAATGGAAGACAAGGCTAAGTCTATGCAGACTGTTAAAGATTTTTGCAGGTTCAGCCTCCAGTTTAGTAGAAATTGGCCTACCAAGGGGTGGGCGTATCCTTCTTATGATTCCCAGTCTAGGGGTAGGTCTAGGCGTGGTAGGGGCAGAGCTCAGGGCTCTTTCAGGCCTAGAACAGGAGTTCACCTGCACAGTCTTGGTGAGGGCAGGGGTCAGTCCTTTCAAACAGACCCAATGACTTACCTTTTCAGCTGCCAGAGCCTTCTCGTCTGGCAGCACCTTTGGGAGGAAGGTTGGCACTTTTAAGGAAAATTGGAGTTTAATTACCCAAGACAGATGGGTATTGGATATCATACACCACGGTTACAGGTTTTATTTCCATACCTTGCCTCCTTTCAAAGGCATGCCAGACGTTCCTCCTCAGCAAAGAATAGAGGCTCACAAACAAATTTCTCTGTTACTTCAAATAGGGGCCATACAGCCGGTCCCTATGCCAGAAGTGGGCCTAGGATTTTATTCTCGCCTGTTCCTAGTACCAAAGAAAGGGAACACGTGGAGACCAATTTTGGATTTATCTACCCTCAACACTTATCTGGACATTCCCAAGTTCAAAATGTTGGCGTTACAACAGCTTTTACCTCTGCTGGGCAAAGATCATTGGATGGTAACGTTGGATCTCAAGGAGGCTTACCTTCATGTTCCTATCAGACTGAGTTGCAGGAAGTATCTGCGTTTTCGGTCTGGGACTTCTCATTATCAGTTCTCTGCATTGCCCTTTGGCTTATCTACTGCGCCCAGAGTGTTCACGAAAGTTCTGGCTCCAGTGATAGCTTTCCTCAGGCTAAAAGGAATACAGATCTATCCTTATTTGGACGATTGCCTGATTCTGGCTCAAGGAAGGGACGAGCTTCTTCATCATTTGGAATATGTGATAGCAGTGCTAAGATGCCTGGGGTATTCTGTGAGCGAAATAAAGTCCAGTCTAGTACCCTCTCAGGACATGTGCTTTCTGGGTGTAAGACTGAATACAGCATCCCAGATGGCCTTTGACCCCGGACAAACAAAAGAATCTTTCCCTTTACTTTCATCAATTGTCTCATCAGTCCAGGCTGACTGCAAGGACAGTCCTTCAAGCCTTGGGGTTCATGGCATCTTGTATTCTGGTGCTTCCCAATGCCAAACTGCATATGAGGAAGTTGCAATGGTATCTCAAAAATGTATGGACACAGCACTGCCAGGATCTGGACACTGTCATTCAAATAATACCTTGCATTCAAAAGGAATTGTTGTGGTGGGCTCAGGAATGTCACCTAAACAAGGGACTCTCTGTGACCCGGCCAGAGGCGAGTCAGATTCTAACGACAGATGCCTCAGACAAAGCTTGGGGAGCTCATCTGAATGGAAAGTGGATACAAGACAAGTGGCCTGCCAGACTACAACATCTACATGTCAACCTGAAGGAGATGTTAGCAGTCCAGTTTGCATTAATAGCTTTCAAGGATTTACTTCTTCCAGGGCAGGTGTTGATTCTAACAGACAACACAACTGTCATGTGGTACATCAACAAGCAAGGGGGAACACATTCTTATCCTCTATGCAGGCAAGCAATGATTTTGTGGGAGACTGCTCTCAGTTTACAGCTAAATCTTCAGGCAAGGTTTCTGCGGGAGCACAGAACTCCTTAGCAGATGTGTTGAGCAGGCAATTATGGATCCCCACAGTGGAAATTGGATCCTCATGTATTTCAGAAATTGACAGTGTCATGGGGAACTCCAGACATAGATCTGTTCGCTTCTCCACTAAACCACCAGCTGCCAAAGTTTTGCACGAAAGGTTTCATCCCACAGCTTGGAAAGTGGATGCTCTTTCTTTCAATTGGAGCAATCTTCATGTGTATGCCTTTCCACCTCTGCCTCTCCTCCCAAAGGTACTACTAAAGGCCAGACAGGACAAGCCAAGGATGATTTTGATAGCTCCAGATTGGCCTCGACAGCATTGGTACCCATTACTGAGAAGCCTGGTGCAGAGCCTCCATGGCCTTTGCCTTCGATTCCACACCTGTTGTCTCAGGAGGACAGTCATTTGCTTAATGTCAAGCTTCACTCTCTTCACCTAACAGCCTGGCATATTCTGTTTTGAACCATAGTGGGTCTCAACTTCCACAGCAAGTTTTGAATGTTATTTTGGAAGCTAGAAGGCCTAGTACAAGGAAAGTGTATGCAGATAAATGGAAGAGATTTTTATTTTGGAGTGCAGCAAAGGATTTTGATGTTTCTGAGCCTAATTTGTGTGGCTCTTCAATATCTTACTGAGTTACTGGACAAAGGTTTGTCCTTCTCTTCTATTAAGGTTCATGCTGCAGCAATTTGCTCACTATGATTGTGACCCACCATTGTTTTCTCATCCTTTGTTCAAGCAATTTCTTAGAGGGCAAAGAATATAAGACCCCACGTAGAGCTCCTACTCCTGCTTGGGATCTCAATTTTGTGTTGGAGAAACTTACTCTACAACCTTTTGAGCCTGCAGCTACTACCGAGTTGAAATATTTATCATGGAAGACTGCTTTTTTGTTGGCCATTACCTCTGCAAGAAGGGTTTCTGAGTTGCAGGCCCTTATGGCGGTTGAGCCTTTCTTAATTTTCCATAAGGATAGGGTATCTTTACGTACTAATCCTTCCTTTATGCCTAAAGTGGTTTCTAGTGTGGCTTTAAACCAAACTATTCATTTGCCTACTTTTATGCAAACCCCAAAATAAAGGGGAAAAGATTTTGCACACTTTAGATGTACACAGGCAGTTCGCGATATTATTTGGACAGAACTAAAGGGTTCAGGCAGTCTCAGCAGTTATTTGTTTCTTTTGCTTTGAGTTCTCAGGGCAAGCCTGTGTCAAAACAAACTATTTCTAAGTGGATTGGGTTTTGCATTGCTTTCTGTTATTCCCATCATGGCAAGGAGATTCCAGCTGGGATTAGGCCTCATTCCACTAGGGCTACTGCCACTTCAACAGCTTTTTAAGGGGTGGCAACTAAAGATATTTTGGAGGCAGCTACTTGGAGTTCAGTGCATACTTTCTCTAGGCATTATCACCTTCCACTTTATTCTAAATCTAGGGCTGGTTTTGCCACTGCTATTTTGCAGGGCATTTTGGCAGCTCCTGCTTCCTTATAGTTTTGCCATCCTCCTTACCTCTGCTTTGGGATTCTACCCAAGTGTAAGGACTGCAGCAATGTGAGATGAAGAACATAGTACAGTTTTGTACCTACCATAAATGTAGATGTTCAAGATCCACATTGCTGCAGTCAATTCCCTCCCTCCTTCCCTCTGTAGTTAGAGGCGGTTGTGTGGATTGGGTTGTCAATATGGTGTATATTGTATATATTGTACATATTTTTAGTGCAAGGGTGGTTGGTTGGTTGTTTGCTGTCTTTTGGTTTTGACCTTTCTTTTTAGGGTCTTCTGACATCTGGGGCAAGAAAAGACTGAGGATATGACGTCGGTCATGCGCATTTGTACCCTGACGTCCTGATGTCAGTCAAATGCGCCTTGACCGACGTCAGCCTTATACTTTGATATTCGGGCCGACCGAGGACAGCGGACTACCCCAAGTGTAAGGACTGCAGCAATGTGGATCTTCGAACATCTACATTTATGGTAGGTACAAAACTGTACTGTTCTGCGCCTGGAACCAGGCTCAAAGCCTTGACCCTCTTGTCCCAAACATTCCTCAGATTTTACAATACTAACTGAGATGCTGGACAAAGGCCTATCCTTCTCATCAATTAAGATCCACGCCTCTGCCATTTCAGCACATTACAACACGGATCCTCCTTTATTCTCTCATCCCTTGCTAAAGCAGTACCTCAGAGGGACTAATAACATAAGACTGCCCCGGAGAGCACCAAGACCAACTTGGGACCTCAACTTCATTTTGGAAGAACTTACCCTGCCACATTTTGATCCAGCCAATACAGCCAATCTAAAATTTTTATCATGGAAAACAGCTCTGCTCCTGGCAGTAACTTCAGCACGAAGAGTCTCCGAGCTACAGGCATTAATGGCAGTGGAACCTTTTATAATTTTTCATCAGGACAGGGTTTCTTTAAGGACAAACCCTACCTTTATGCCAAAGGTGATATCTAGTGTGGCTCTCAACCAAACCATCCATTTGCCAAACTTTTATCCAAACCCCCAGTATAAAAGGGAGAAACTTCTGCATTCTTTGGACATACACAGGCAGCTACCCTTCTGTTTGGACAAAACAAAAGCTTTCAGGAAAACTGAGCTACTCTTTGTAGCATATGCTGCGGGATCACAGGGCAAGGCTATCTCAAAGCAGACTATATCCAAATGGATAGGACACTGTATTCATTACTGCTACACACAGCATGGAAAATCAGTCCCAAATAACATTAGGCCACATTCCACCAGGGCAACAGCCACTTTAACAGCCTTTCTCAGAGGGGTACCTACCAAGGAAATTTTGGAGGCTGCAACTTGGAGTTCAGTGCACACCTTTACCAAACATTACCACCTGCCTCTTTACTCTAAATCCAGAGCAGGATTTGCCACTGCGGTTCTGCAGGGCCCCATAGCCAATCCTAACTCTTTATAGACCAGCCACCCAACCTTAGCTTTGGGATTCTACCCAAGTGTAATGACTGCAGCAGTGTAACATGATGAACATAGTACAGTTTTGTACCTACCATAAATGTAGATGTTAGAGTGTTCCAACTGCTGCAGTCCAGGTTACCCTCTCTCCATCCCCTCTGAACTAGCTGGACTTATCTATACCTTTTTGTCCTATACAACCTTTGTGGTGTATTTGCTTGTAACTGAAGGTATTGTTTTTATTTTATATGTTTATTTTTTATTAGCAATATGTATTGCCTACCTACTTGGCGGCACCTGACATCTGGGGCAAGAAAAACTGAAGAAAATGGCATCGGATGCATCTTATATACCCCTGGCCACTGACGTCGAGAAAGAAGCGACAGCAACCGACGCCGGACCAAGACTTTGGAACTCTGGCCGACTGCAGGACCGCCTGACGGCAGGATAACCCAAGTGTAATGACTGCAGCAGTGTGAACACTCGAACATCTACATTTATGGTAGGTACAAAACTGTACTTTTTACTATTTGCTTCTCGGGAATGTTTACTGTGCAGGTTTGTGAGGACTTGTGGAGCACTACAGGTATGTTGCTGTTATTTTCATGCTAAATGTATTTTTATGCTTTGTGTGGACATGTGGAACGCTTGAGGTATGCTACTGTTATTTCCGTTCTTTTGTTTTCACTTGTTCTCGGCTTTGCACGGCTGTTTCCACTGTCTGTTTGCAGCCTACGTACCTGCTTTAGGGGTTGTCTCCATTTGTTTTCCTACTGATGTGGATTCCCTCTGCGTATCTCCCTTTCGGCCGCACCACTCTACGGTCTAACAGTGCTGCGGTATTCTAGTTTCGGTGTTGTAGCTTGTGGGCATTCGTCTCTCTATCTACTCACTGGAACCCAAACAGACAACATGCTGGTAGTTTGGTATATCAACAAACAGGGTGGTACCAGATCTTACCCACGAGAGGCCATGCGAGTTTAGGAATGGGTGATTTCTTCCCAGCGCTTTCTAGTAGCAACGTACATTCCAGGGATGACCAACATGATAGCCGACAAGCTCAGCCAGGCAATCCTACTGCCTTACGAGTGGTCTCTGAAACATGAAACAGCGGAACAGATTTTCTGCAAATGGGGACAGCCTTGCTGCGACCTTTTTGCCAGTCCAATCAATGCCAAATGCAGCAGCTATTTTTTCTCATTCCCCCTCCGGGGGAGACACCCAGAGAAGCTCTAGTGCATGATTGGCCCCTGGGTCTTCTGTATGCTTTTCCTCCATTTCCTCTCATTTCCAAAGTGATTCAGAAAGCCAGAGGGCTGGGATGCAAGTTAATCCTCATTGCTCCTTACTGGCCTTGTCAGGTTTGGTTCACCTTCCTCGAGCCTCTTCTGGACGATCCTTGGATTCTGGACCCAGCTCCAGATCTGTTGACTCACATGTCAGGTTCGCTACATCCCTCAATCCACACCCTCAAATTGACAGCGTGGCTGCTCCAGTTCCATCCCTAGTCAGGCTTCACGATGTATCTTCCTCAGTGTCACATATATCCTTATGTCCTCCCATAAACCTTTAACTAGGAAGACTATATGGCAGTAAATGGAAAAGATTTTCTATTTGGGCACAGAAAATGAATGTAGATCCCTACATTGCTTCTATCCCTGTGATTTTGGAATTTCTCTCTGAGCTTTTTCAGCAAGGATCTGCCGCTGCCACTATCAGAGTTCAGTTGGCGGCTGTTTCTCATTTCCATTTTGGATTTCCAGATACCAATTTAATGTCTCCTAAGCTATGCAAGACCTTTTTGAAAGGAGCCACTCTGTTGAGGTCACCTCTCCAAGAACCTGTGGCTTCTTGGGATTTAAATTTTGTGTTGTCCAAACTGACATCTTCCCCATTTGAACCTTCTCACTCATCCTCATTTAAAGTTTTGTCTTAGAAGACTTTGTTTTTGGTGGCTATCACATCAGCTAGATGGGTTTCGGAGTTGCAAGCCTTATCTGTTAAGCCACCATATTTGATCTTTCATAAAGGCAGGGTCTCACTGCGTACTAACCCCTCCTTTGTCCCCAAAGTTTGTTCTTACGCCACCTTAAATCAATCCATAGAACTTCCAGTTTTCTTTCCTAATCACTGTAATGCAGCTGAATATCAGTTTCATCAGCTAGACATTCATAGACAGGTACGTTTTTATTTGCATCGGACCAAGGAGTGTAGGAAAGATCAACTATTCATTTCCTTTTCTGAATCCAGATTGGGCTTACCAGTTTCTAAAGTGACACTGTCTAATTGGATTTACAGTTGCATAGCCTTTGTCTACAATTCGGAGGGCAGACCTTTACCCTTAAAGATCAAGGCTTATTCTACCAGGTCTCTGTCTACCTCTGCAGCCTTTCAAGCCAGGGTCCCACTTGATAATATTTGTGCAGCAGCTACATGGGCTACCCCTCACACTTTTATTACACATTACAAATTGGATTTAGCTTCCAGGGGGTAGAGCATCCTTTGGCTCTACGGTGCTCAGGAGTGTTTTCCAGTGAGCCACCCAAGAATAAGGCGCTAGGGACACTGTCCCATACGTAAACATGAAGGGTGAGATGGACTACCAACATGGAACTTTATGATGAGTACATAACTTCTTTTTTTCAGCGCTAACTTGCATTTCTTTCTGAAGCTGCTTTCAGAAATGTCCTTGAACCACTGTAGTCAATTCTGTTTTGTTTTTGTTTTTTTTCCAAGGACAGAAACTGGGTGAAAGAGAGATTTCACACTGAGAATGTGTACTTTCATCCCTGATGTTAACCTGAAATGGCTGCATGATTTTTAGCAGCACAGAGAAGTGGTTTGCCTTTGTGTCAAGGAGGCAAGTACTTACATTTGCCAAGCAGACAGTTTCTAAGTGAACTCTGGACTGCAGTGTCTTTTGTCATAAAAGCAACTGCACACAAACTGGCTAATGCGGTAGAATTCCAGTAAGGAAGGCAGGCACTTGTGCTGCATTTAGTTGGCAGTGGTCAGTGTACACCTTCACAAAGTATCCTTGTTTATCACTGACTGCAGGAATTTTCTTTCTTTTGATAAAGCAGTACTCCAGGACTTTGGATTCTATACTTGTATAGTCTAGCTCTGCCCACTGTGGTGGCTACTATTTGGGATTCAGCCTAAGGAAACTCTGCTATCCAGGGGCTTCTCAAATTGTGTGGTACAGTTAGTGTATCATTTGCATTTACTCAAAGGGCTTTCTCCTTGTGTCAAGAATTTTGTCCATTTCTCTACAGATAAGCATCCTGTAAATTGAACTGGTGCATATTTCTGCATAAACTACCTGTAGTTGACATTTCCTCATTTTCTTTTCTTGATATGCAGGAAAGTGCTCACTAGTGACAAGGTATGTGAACCAACAAGTTTGAGGGAGGGGGGGTGTACATGGACTTGTGTATGTGGTGCTTTGTTATGACATGAATTGGAACAAAGGCACATATGTCCCCGAATGTGGGATCTTTCAAGTTTGTTTGACAAATGGTGATGCTGGAGGAGATGACCCCACCAAGGGTCCAAGGAAGGTCCTTTCATAGATAATTCAGCAACAAGTGTACCTGTTATCTGTTTCTGGGATAAGTAAATGTATACAAATCTGTTTGAAATTTTACTGTCGGAGTTGGTGTGTATGGAGACGTGCAGGTGGCAAAGCTCCCCTTCCAGAAAATTGTGTGCTGGGTCTGCTTTGTCTGGAAAGTTAGACTGCAATTAGGATCGTTTGTCATCAGGAATAGTGTTAATACT
Organism: Protopterus annectens; assembly: GCF_019279795.1. NCBI lineage: Eukaryota > Metazoa > Chordata > Ceratodontiformes > Protopteridae > Protopterus > Protopterus annectens. Next base: position 1,454,524,269 of record NC_056741.1, read on the forward strand.
GATGGTGTAGATTATGTAGATGCTTTACTGTTGTCCAGAATGTGTGATGCAGCTGTTTCTGTGGACTGGTTACTAGAATCGCACTGCCTCTTAATAATTCAAACTTAAAGTTCCCATAATGGACTTGCCTACATTCTGCATTTACTGTGCAAGAGAAGAGAGATGGTTTCTAAGTAGTACACTAAAGCATTGTCTTTGCCTGCATAACCACCAAGTATGGTTTGCTTAAAAAATGTCCTTACGTTTTCTAGAATCCCTTAAGAGTGCCTGATTCTCAGAGTGGGTACAGAAATGAGTTAATTGGTATAGTAAAACACTGGCTGATTAGTGTGTTAAGTAAAACTGAATGTTTAAGTATAACAGATTGACTGTCAGTTTTCTGATTCAACGGACAAATGAACTGAAGTAAACTGAGTCATCTTGGAATGGTAACAAATTTTAGATCTGATGATGTCTTTAGGATCTGACTCTGATTTGAGACTGGCAGGATACAAAAGACTTCAGTACCTCTGAGCTCCACCTCCTCTACTCATAATTCCTTACCATACTAGGATCACCTTAGATTTTCTTTGCAGCCTTCCCGAGCAGCAGCTTAGTTTTGAGCTCTGTTGGTGTCTATCTTTTTTCTGGTGCTTGTTAGCCATGTACCACAACATGCAGTGTGCTGTTTGAAAGAGTTTTGGCACCTGAGCAGTTACAGGAGGGCCAGGTTGGTCCTCAAGTGTTTGTTGCTGAACAGTAATTCTTCTCCTCATCTGCTTCAACTGAGAGGGTTGATAAAGGAGGTCTGGGTCTGAAGGAGTGATCTATGGACCCCAAACCTTAGAAAAGGGCAGAAAAATCTCAGCTCCTTTTTTGTCCTATAAGCTAGATATACAGGTCCCAAGATCTTTGGGTCTTCAGCGACATCTGCACTGTCATCAGATCTGATAAGTCTGACCCGATTTCCCACTGTACCAATTATGGGCTTCCTCAGCACTCAGTGTCTTCAGTCCTTTCTTGTCAAAAGAAGCTTCTTTGGGCAGCACCTTTTCACTCATCTCTCACTGTACTCTGAGTGTGTCAACTCCAGCGTGTTTTTTTGCATTTCCCCAGATTCAGTCCTCACCGGTGCAGTCATTGGAGCTGTTAGCCAGCAGGCGGACCTCCATCGGTGGCTTCATCAGCTTGGTTGTTCCAATTGGTTGTGTTTAAGACCCACTAACTTAGAGCAGCTGATGTGGTCCTTGCAACAAGCCCCAATGTAGTTAGGATTGATCCCTTTGGCTGCAACAAGCCTGTTTCCTCTCTTAATCCCTATGGCTTGGCGGTTATGGGAGTCGGTTGCCTTACGGCTTGGCCATTTTGGGCTCTTAGCCCTTTTTTGGTTTCTTTGATTTGGGTAGTGTTGGACCTTCAACACTTTGAGATAGGGGTTTTCCATGCAGGGACAGTGCTTTGCACATGCATCATTCTACTCTGGGGCAGTCCACTCCTGGTGGTCTCCAATCTGCCTTGCACTTGAGGACCCCCTGCCTCTTCCACTTCCCAACCCAAGTTCTCCAGGGCAGCGGTGCAAGAGGAAATGCCTGGATTCTCCAGAGGAATCCCCCACTGAGGATGCTGACCGCTATGAAAAAGGGTCCTCTAAATAACCTCCTACACACACACACACACACACACACACACACACACACACACACAGTGATGCCTGTTTTGGTGACATTTTATAGCTGCTACACCAGCTTGGGCGTTGGACTGCCAAAGCTGTGTCTCTGGAGGAGTCAGCATTTTGGGGGCCGTCTGGGTGGGCCATCAATGTCCTTGGTGGTTCCCCTTCTGTATCCACTTATTGACTTGGTATTCTGGAGGGTGTGGAAGGAACCCGATATGATGGAACCTGTTCCGCCCAAACTAGGTAAGATCCTGGCTTCTTCCAAGGACTGGAAACACTGGAGTAAGAGAGCTGCTGTTTATGCTATTGCGGTGGCAGACACTCTCGAAAGAGAGTTCATCTGTTTATTTCCCCTAGTAGGGAATCTTGGACATTAGACCTGTTAAGGAAGTGCTCATATGCCACATCTTGTTTACATTGAGAGTGTTAAAAGTGTTAAATTACTTGACTCACTTGATGAGATTTCAGTAGAAGATTGTTAGAAATATCAAGAGTGGTTAAGACACAACAGACTCAAGAGTCTGAAGAGAGTCTGGAGACTTTGTTGTCCACCTTGCAGTCTATTGCTAACATGTCCATATGTCAGCTTTCTAATGTGACTGATAGCACATCCTGAGCCACTGGAACTGGCATTGCCATGCATCTCCATGCTTGGATGAGATTGTGTAATTTGCAGGCTGCCTCCTCACTTTTTGGGCCTAAGGTTAAGGGCACGTTGACAAGGAGCAAACAGGATGGAAATACATTGTCTGCCCGTGGAGAGTACATTTTTCTATCCCTCAGTGAACCTTCTCTTGGAACCAGAAGGTAAGAAGACCTCTCCTCTTTAGAAAAGTACTGCAGCCTTTTCAGGAAGCTCCTGCTGAAGGCTCCCCCCACAACGGGGGTGGGGTGGGGGGGCAGGTCACAGTGGTGACTGCCTGTGCCGAAGGGATGATCTGTAGAACCAGGGCTTCAGCAGAGCTTTCTCTGCAAGACCTTTTCAGTAATCCTTGTTGGCTGCCTGGCTGTCAGACTCTGGAGACAGTCGGGGGGGGGGGGGGGTTGTTTGGCCCTGCAACCAGAAGCTTGGGAGGAAATTACTTCAGATGCATGGGTATTGAGTGATATCCAGAGGTTATACAATTCAATTTTTAGAGGTACCAAAGGTAAATCCCAAAATCTTCTGATGTGCTACATCAGAGAAGGGTTGCAGCCTTCAAAATTCAGAAGCTGTCAGTAAGTTGAGTCATCGAGGAGGTCCCACTACCAGTGCAGATCAGGAAGTCTGTTCAAGGTTCTTTTTGATACCCAAGAAGAACTAGGATCTCTGGTCAATTTTGGATTTGAGCAATTTAAATCACTTGTAAAACCAGTTTCCAGATAGTTATGATGCAGTCCATTCTGCCTTTTGAGATAGGCAACTGGATGTGCTCAATCAACCTCAAGGATGCCTACCATCATATAAAGATAGGCATTGTAGGAGGTTTCTGCTCTTCTGGATGGGTGCCAATCATTACCAGTTCAGAGTGCTGCCCTTTAGTCTCACTATCACCCACTGGGTATGCACCAAGTGCATGGCAATTTTAGCACTCTGTCTCAGGCTGCAGGATTTCCAGGTCTTCCCTTACCTGGACAATTTGCTTCTAGCCGCCTCATATGAAAGCACTACTAGTCAGGGCCAGGGGCACCTTACTCCTGTTGTGCCATTCTTTGGGGATCCTGGTAAACTTTCAAAAGTTCAGTCTTCACCCCATTCGACACTAGAATTCATAGGTTGTCGATTGGACACAGTCTCTTAAATTGCAGAACTTCCCAGCTTCTAGGGTATCTACCATTTATCAAGCCATTTTTGTTGTCTTATAGAAAGCTTCTGGTATTGCAAGTTCTCAAGCTGCTAGGGCACATGACAGCTGCCATCTGCTTAGTTCCCCTGGCAAGGTACCACATGAAAGCTCTGCAGTGGACACCTGGCAGTACTTTAGTCTTGCTTGACTCATCTGATGGAGTTTCCCATCGGTATGACAAACGTGTTGATATTAAATCATGTGGCGGTTGGAATCTCCCCTGGTGTGGAGACCATTTGCTCTTCCTCCTGTGCTGGGTATGGTCACAATGGATGTTTTTGTTTGGGTTGGGGGGTATTTTGAAGGGAGGACTGTCCAAGGGACCTAGTCCACAATTGAGACCAATCTTCACATCTACATCTTGGAGATGAGAGCATTCTTCCTTGCATTGCAGGCTTTTCAGGGCTTTCTCCCCAAGGGTGCGAGACGGATGGTGCCTTGTCATCTGGTATCTGAACAAACAGGGAGCGACCTGATCTTATCACCTTTGTCGGGAGGCCATGAGGGTTTGGCAGTGGGTGATTTGATCTCAAATTATTTCTGATTTGCCTATCCCTGGAAGATAAAACACTTTAGCAGACAGTCTGAGCAGGAACATTCTTTTCATGAATGGTCCCTAAATCCGAGGATTGCGAATTGGATTTTTCGGCACTGGGGCACTCCACGTTGCAGACATTTTGCATACCCATACAACACCAAGAACAGCAGCAATTATGCCTTAGTCCCTCATCAGGCACAGTTAACCAGATTTGGACTTCTTGCTGATGTCCTTCATGGATGCATCTGCAGTCATAACAACTGGGTTGTCCTGTCGTCAGGCAGCCCTTCGGTCGGCCGGATTCCAAAGTCTGGGTCCGGCTTCGGCTGATGTCGCACTTCACCCGACGTCATCTCTGCTGGTCTGGTATAAAGGCATCAGCCGGCCATTTTCCCCAGACTTTCTTGCCGCGTGGCGCCCGAAGCAGAAGCTGTTCGCAAGTGCCGGTCGGTCAGATCCAGAGATTACTAATACCGAATACTACTTCGAAGACTTCTAAAAAGCTAAGTACCCCGTTGGGGACTCTTTCTTGCCTCAGCTGATGTCAGAAAAAGTCAATAACTGTTTAACTTGTGGGAAGCAAATACCTCATAAAGATTTCCACTCTTACTGTTTGCCTTGCTTAGGCCCAGACCACGACGTAGCAGCCTGTTCGGCCTGTGCTTCCTTCAACCGACTTAACGCTTAGGCGTCGGGTCGGAGTTTGCTGAACAGTTTTCGGCTCAGATTTTGCATTATGCCGCTGGATCCTCCGACTACCCAAATTGTTAAAAACGAAAGAAAAGACGACACTCGCGGTCCGCGGTTTCGGCCGAAACCACGTAAGCAAGCATGAAGTGTCTCGGTTTCGAAAGCCAAGAAAACTGGTCAATCTTCAGCCAATCCATGACTACTACTGAGGCCCCTGCTACCTTATCTGAATCAGCCTCAGAAATTTTGCCTACTACTGTGGTTCCTACTGATCTATCAGACACCATCCCTTGGATATCTCTACCCCAGCACGTGGTGCTGCTAGGCCTCCTGCAGCCATGTCTATTAAGGCCTTTGCCAGGGCTAAAGCAGCCAAATCAGCTAAATCAGTGCCTGTTAAACCACCCTCACTCAGGCCCACTTCTAGTTCACAAATGCTTTCTCTGGCAGAAGATTTAATATCCTTAATTAGGGATCCCAATCTCACCCAGACAGGGCCTCTCAGCCCCCAGAAAGAGACCTAGAGCAGAGCCCCCAGCCTGTGTCCTCTGATGATTCTGCGGATGACTCAGACATTACAGACCAGCCAGAGGCCCTTTTTCCAATTATGAAGATTCAGATGCTGAAGAATCCATTCCAGCTGCCTCTCCACCAGAGGAATTCTCCTTTGGGGAAACCTTACATGCCATGAGAGAACAATTCCAATGGCAGGGTCAAGATTTCTCAGATTCAAGAAAAGGCTTAGGACTTTTCTGCACTTACCACAACATAGGCCCTTAGCTATACCTCCTGTCCTATCTGTTGTGGACGATGCATTTAATGATGTCTGCACTGCACCTGATTCTTTACCTCCAGCCCCTGCCAAACCAGATAGATTTTACAGGGTGCCAGACACTCATCACCACCTACAAGGCCCCACTTGCAGACCCGAAACTATATCCCAGGGCCTAAGGCAGTAGCCTCGACCACAGCAAAACCCTATTCCCTCTGAAAGGGAATCCAGGTCCTTAGAGAGATGGGGGGAAAAAGTCTACACCTCTGCTACTCTCTCAGCTAGAGCTTTAAACTGTCAGTTTCACATGATCCAATACCAAGAGTTTATGCTTGATCAGTTAATTAAAAAGCTGTCCTCTGATGAATCTTTAGATAAGAAATATGTATTAGAAATGGTGAATAACATCCAACAGGTAGTAACCATTCTTTAAAATGTGGCTATGATGCACTGGAGGCTTCATTTAGATCAGCCATGACTGGCACAGTGATAAGAAGGCATGCATGGTTGAAAGAACAGGTCTTGCCGGATCATGTTAAAGCTAAGCTATTGGATGCTCCTATGGATAAGACCAGTCTATTTGGGGAACCTGCCCAGCAGGTAATGAAGAAAATGGAAGAGAAGGCAAAATCTGTACAAACAGTTAAAGATTTCCTACAGGTTCAGCCCCCAAGGTTTAGCAGGAACTGGCCTGCCAAAAATTGGTCCTTTCCTGACTCCACAAGATCCCAAAGGGGCAGGAACAGAAGCTCTAGGGGCAGAAATCAATCCAGAGGAAGTGCCTACAGAGGACGACAGTGGCAAGGCAATAACCGAGGCACAGACGCAACCACTGCCACTGCAACAGGACAATCACAGTGACTTGGCTCTGACCTACCAGGGAGCAAATAGCAGCACCATTAGGCGGAAAGTTAGCCTTATTCTTGAAAAATTGGCACTATATTACAAAAGACAAGTGGATTTTGCAAACCATAGACCAAGGCTACCGGTTCCACTTCCACACTTTACCAGTAAAAGAGGAATGCCAAACCTGCCCCCAAATCAAAAAATAGAAGCCCTGCACCAGACAGCAGAATTAATAAAGATGAGAGCTGTGGAAAGGGTACCAATAACAGAACAGGGCAAAGGATTCTACTCCAGACTCTTCCTAGTACCAAGAAAAGAAAAAACCTGGAGACCTATTCTCGACCTGTCCATCTTAAACACATACATCATTGTTCCAAAATTCAAAATGCTGACCCTACAGCAACTTCTTCCCATGCTGGGCAAGGAGTGTTAGCTGGTAACTCTAGATCTCAAGGAGGCATACCTGCACGCCCCCATTCGACCAAATTGCAGAAGATACCTCAGATTTCTTGCAGGATCAGAGCATTATCAATTCTCAGCATTGCGCTTTGGCTTATCTACTGCCCAGAGTATTCACAAAATGCCTGGCATCAGTAATCGCTCACTGCAGAGTACAGGGAATCCAAATTTATCCATACCTGGACGACTGCCTGTTACAAGCGGACAACAAAAGCAAGCTGACAACAGATTTACAAAGGGTCATTTACTTGCTACAAGCCCTGGAATACACAGTCAATTTTCAAAAGTCAAGACTGATACCATCCCAGACAAGAACTTTCTTGGGCGCGGAATTGGACACAGTAAAACAGATGGCATTCCTAACTGCAGAAAAACAAAAAGAACTCCCTCTTTACTTCTTGGCATTAACAAAGCAGAACAAACTAACAGCAAGAAAAGTTCTGTAGGCCTTAGGCTTCATGGCATCATGCATAATCTTGGTCCCACATGCCAGACTGCATATGAGAAAGTTACAGTGGTACCTAAAGAATTTATGGTCTCAACACAGGCACAGCTTAGAAACAGAAATACCACTAATCCCATGTTTAAAACAGGAGTTCCTATGGTGGGCTCGGGCATGCCAGTCAAACCCAGGCTTACCCTTCCACAACTTTCGAGCAACCCAAACTATCACAACGGATGCCTCAGACCTAGGATGGGGGGCACACATGCTGGACAAATGCGTACAAGGACTGTGGACTCAGGACCAGCTGCGCCTGCACATAAACCAAAAAGAAATGCTGGCAGTAAAACTGGCAATCCTAAAATTCAGACCTTTCCTCAAAGAAGGCCATTTGATGATAAGGACGGACAACACCACAGTCATGTGGTACATCAACAAACAGGGGGGCACTCATTCATACCCCCTATGCAGAATGACTTTGGACCTTTGGAATCTGGCTCTCAGCTACAACATCCAGTTACAGGCAATATTTGTACCGGGAAAAGAGAACACCCTAGCAGACATTTTAAGCAGAACCACCTCGGATGCTCACGAATGGATGCTACACCCGGACATCTTCAAGGCCATCACAAAGAAATGGGGAATGCCACAAATAGATCTATTCGCTTCCCCACAAAATCACCAGCTCAAAATATTCTGCACAAGGACATTCCACCCACTTGCATGGAAGGTGGACTCTCTATCCTTCAGCTGGAAAGGCCTGACAGCATATGCATTCCCACCTCTTCCCTTGATGCACAAGGTACTACTGAAAATCAGAGAGGAACGTTCAAGGATAATTCTGATAGCTCCGAACTGGCCAAGACAACACTGGTACCCATTGCTGAGGAGCATGTCTCGGGAGAAAATGTGGTCAATACCCTGATGCCTCTGATGTTAACTCAGAACAACTACAACATCATACATCCAAACCTAAAACCTTGCAACTGACTGCCTGGAACATCACATAGCAGTAACTAACCCAGACCTTTCACAAAGGGTTAAAGACATTATCCTTGAAGCCCGCAGACCTTCAACAAGAAGGAACTATGCAGGAAAATGGAAAAGGTTTGTCATTTGGAGTACTGAAAGAGGAAAGATGTGTCAACATAGATATTGCTAACATTCTGGAGTACTTGGCAGAGCTTCTACATACAGGCCTGTCCTATTCCTCCATCAAGATACATGCATCAGCTATTTCAGCAGAATACAGCTTTGATCCTCCTGTCTTTTCACATCCTCTACTCAGGCAGTTTCTCAGAGGGATCAAGAATGTAAAACCTCCTAGGAAACCACCATTACCAGCAAGGGACTTGAATTTTGTACTAGAAAAGTTGACACTCCCTCCGTTTGAACCAGCAGCAACAGCAGATCTACAACACCTGTCATGGAAAACTGCTTTCCTACTAGCTATTACTTCAGCAAGGAGGGTTTCGGAACTACAGGCCTTAATGGCAGTGCAACCCTTCCTAATCTTCCATCAAGATAGGGTGTCCATGAGAACTAATCCTACATTTATGCCTAAGGTGGTATCCAGAGTGTCTTTAAACCAGGAAATCCACCTACCTACCTTCTTTCCCAATCCACAAAACAGAGGTGAAAGAATAATGCATACCTTGGACGTACACAGACAGTTACGCTACTACCTGGACAGAACCAAAGGTAACAGAAAAACTGACCAGCTATTTGTAGCCTATGCAACAGGAAGGGAAGGAAAAGCAATTTCCAAACAGACAATCTCCAAATGGATAGGAAATTGCATAAGATTCTGTTACTCCTACCATGGAAAACCAATTCCACAGAACATAAGACCTCATTCTACAAGGGCTACAGCCACTACCACAGCTTTCTTAAGAGGAGTGGCAACAAGGACATTATTGAGGCGCTACTTGGACCTCCGTGCATACATTTGCCAAGCATTACAATTTACCTCTATATTCTAGATCCCGAGCAGGGTTTGCCACTGCTGTACTGCAAGGGATCCTGACTACACCATAATTATTATTCCTCCTCCCTAGTTTGGCTATGGTATTCTACCCATTTGTTATGACTGCAGATGCATCCATGAAGGACATAGTACAGTTTTGTACCTACCATAAATGTAGATGTCCGAACTGGATAGCATCTGCAGTCAGGATTACCCTCCCTCCTTCCTCTGCCTGGTACTCTAGGGTATTTACCCTCCTAATAGCTAGCTGGGAGTCTCTTATGGTGTATTTGTTTGTATATATGTACATACATGTTTATTTTTTGTGTTTGCCTTCTACTATTTTGGAAACATTGGCATTTATCCAAAATTTAGCCTTCCAACAGCGCAATTGCCACCTGCGGCAAGAAACACTGCGGAAAATGGCGGCTGATGCCTTTATACCCGAAGACCAGCAGAGATGACGTCGGGTGAAGTGCGACATCAGCCGAAGCCGGACCCAGACTTTGGAATCCGGCCGACCGAAGGGCTGCCTGATGACAGGACAACCCATTTGTTATGACTGCAGATGCTATCCAGTTCGGACATCTACATTTATGGTAGGTACAAAACTGTACTTTCTCTGTATGCTTGGCACCTGGTTCTCCTGTATGTGTATCCTCTGACTACACCACGTTGGTAGTTTCTCCAGAAGGCTGCCCACCATAGAGTGACTAATCCTCATTGCTCCCTTTTGGCCACATCAGGTATGGTTTTCCTTTCTGTGGCCTCTTCTGAGTTATCCTTCTTAGGTCCTGGATCCCATTTCAGATCTGATTCTCCACCAGGTGGGCTTGGATCAGCCCGACATTCAGATGCTCAGATTAACTGCATGGTTTCTCCAAGGCCTCTAATGACCTGCAAATCCCAAGCTTTCAGACAGAGTGGTACATATTTTTTCCTCATCTTAGAAGGGGTGTACTCGTAAAGTACATGCTAGTAAGAGAAAGCATTTTACTCTTGGGGAATTTTCAAAGGCTTGTACTCAGTCCCTTTGGAAGTTATTTTGGATTTTCTTGCTGACTTGTTTCACTCAAGGTCAAGTTATTCTACTGTTAAGGTACAGTTGGCAGCTGTTTCTGACTTTCACATTGGCAGAGAATGATATACCCTTGGCAGCATTGAAAATTTCAAAGACCTTTCTCGAGGGAACTTTTTTGTTGCACCCTCCACTCCAGGATCCTGTTCCACAGTGGAACTTGACTTTTATGCTTCAAGGACTTCCTGCACCTCAAGTTTCAACCATCAGCTATGGTTGAATTTAAATTTTTGTCTTGGAAGACCTATTCTTGGTGGCTGTTACCTTCACCAGGTGTGTGTCAGAACTGCAGGCTCTGTCCTTGGTTACCTCCTTGTTTGTTTTTTTTTCATTAAGATAAGGTGCCTTTTGGAAGGGATCCTACTTTTTTGCCAAAGGTGGCAATGGAGAAAAATCTGAACCAGAGCATCCACTTGCCAGTGCTTTTAACTAGAATTTTCCAGTAAAGTAGAATATTTGCTTCATTGTCTTGATATCCATAGACAATTGAGGCTTTATTTTGACAGAAGCAAATATTTCAGAAAGTCTAATCAGTTATTTATCTTTTTCAAACTCCTGGTTTGGGCATGCTAGTGTGTAAGGTTACTCTGTGGCTGTCTGATTGTATTTCATTTTGGGTATAGCTTGAAAGAGAAGGCCGTGCCTTGTTTCATTCCACTAGAGCTATGGCTACTTCTATGGCATTTTTCTCCAGAGCTGCTTTGGATAATTGTGTGAGCTTCTACTTGGGTGGGTCCTCCTATGTTTGTGTCCCACTACATATTGGATATTCATTCAAGGTCTAGTGCCTCCTATGGTTCTACTGTATTGTGGAATGTGTTTTTGTATGATCTCCCTAGTGTTTGACATGGCTGGGGACTGTCTCTCTCAGGTTAAACTCAGATGGAAAAGACAATATTGGATCATAGGAGGTTACTAGGTTATTCACCCTGAGGCCCTTATAAGCCTAGCCAAGAGTTTAGCCCATGTTTAGACAAATCAGCACCCGATGGCCCTGTCGAGCAGGGACACAGGTGGAATCCCAGGAGTATATTTTCTGTTTCCCATCCAGTTATCCAGGTTGCGCTTAAAGGTAAAGAGGTACTCTGCTTGATGTGTAGAGGGAGCCTATTCCATAGATGGGGGGAGTCTCTGGGACATAGATCTGGCCCACCAACAAGTCTTGTTACAGACCAGGTTGAGGCCACACGTGCGAGTTACTCGAATGGAGCTTGACTTGCCGATATGCAGCAGTCCCATCAAGGTGGGGGGTCCATGATCGCCTTGTATGCCAGACAGAGGCCACCTCTGAGGAGGCTATATGAAACTGAGTAGAGGGATAGGGCTTTTAGCCTATCTGTGTATGGTAGATGTTTGAGGCCCTGGATTCTGCTGGTAAGGAAACTGTGGTCTCTCCAGCTGCTGCATGTGCTTCGAGGTACACGCCAAAAGGGGCGTTGTACTCAGTGGGCCTTATAAGGGAAGAATACAGGGATGTTATGACCTCCTTGTCCCCTGGATGATATACCCTTACTTATGAGGTGGTCCATGCAGAAGGCTTTCATACAGCAGAAGCAACATGGTGGTCAAAAGTCAGGTTGCTATCAACCTGGGTGCCCAAACCCCTCACTACTGATTGTGTACTTAGGACGTTATTAATGTGATATGTGGGGATGTCACTCTCCCCAAAGGAGGGGATGATGCATTTTTTGGCATTCAGCTGAGGCCATGCTTCTGGCACCAGTCATTTGTCTGAGTGAGATCCTCTGGGAGGATGTCCACATCACTAGGGGAATTGATGATGGCACCCAGCTTGCAGTCATGTGCAAACTTGGTCAGCCACAGCCGACTGGTTTTGGCCTTCACCTCAGAAAAGTATATCCCAAATAACAGAGGATGTGAAAGTTATGTTCTTACCATAACAATGAATCCGTGTTTCTTTCCATCTGGCTCAACGTTCCGTCCCACCTGCTTCCTCCATTTTAGTGCATCTCTCAGTCATGAGATGACTTGAGTCTGGGAGAATTGTTTCTCCCATTTGAGGCCCTTAGTGTTTTCTTTTGGGATTAAGTGTTGGCAGCTTTTGTAGAGAGGGGCAAACTCAATTTGAGGTGAACCTAGTAGGGCAAGGTATTATGGGTAGAGAGGCAGAGCTCAGGGGGCTGAAGTCTTTTGGATACGGTCAGAGTCTAATCAAAGTCTTATGCAATAACCACAGGTTGATCCAGATGGAAAGAGAACATGGATCTTTTGCTATGGTGAGTACACGACTTTTATTTATAAATTATAAATTCAATGTGTGCCTTTTGAAACTGCTGTGGCATTGTCCTAACTGCATAACCTTATCTCTGAAGTTAACTTAGATGTGAAAGTTGGCGTGTTTGTACTTTGTAAATGAAACAGAAGAGGAAGAGTGAAAAGAAAAAGAAAAAAATCAAATGTCATGGCATCACCGACTGAGTCCCTTTGAAAGTCATATGAATGAGAAGTGGGTGTATAGGCTGAAATTGGTGCTGATTTAGAACAAAGTGTGACCTCTACTATAGAAAATTGTTTTAAGGTGCACCTGGAAATTAATGTGTTGGACTCTTCAGATTTAAACAGAATTATTTCTCAGAACTAAGGCCAGACTTTCAAAGTATTCAAAATGGTGTTTTGAGAACAAGTTGTAGCTCATGTTTTATATTTTTTTATGTATTACTGCTCCCTTCCAAAATTCCAGGTGTTTGGAAAGGAATTCATTAAGCTACCATAAGTTGTTTGGAGCCATGTTTTAAAGTAATGTGCATGGTCCATGTCTCATCTGTTAATTTCAGTTCCTACATGCTGCTTTGTCCATTTTAAAGAATGAACTGTTCTGCCACTGTTAACAAGTTGACTACACCACAAGAATTTATTATGTTTAACATAAGATCTGAAGTAGTTAACTTCATTTTATCTGCAACCTACGGGTATATAGATCTGTATCGGATCTGAGCCGGCAACTTTTTTTCTCTAGCATCTGCTCTAAGCTCCTCCCCTTAACCATAATGCACTGCCATCTCCTATCTTCCCTCATATCTCATTTGCCGTGCCAGTAGTGGTCTCCTTTGCTCTGAGCTCAGGGATAGTAAGTGTTATTAATACTTACTGTTGTGTGTGTCTGAGTGATTTTTTTCCCTTCCTCCCTTTTTTTAGTGTATCACTTGTTCGTCGGTTTAAAAAATAAATAAATAAAGTTTCGTTAAACTTGGTAGAGTAGTTGTTAGGCCTGCCCTTCCCCTACCTGTGTTTGTGTGTGGTTTTTCTGGTAAGTAGTGTTTTCTTTTTGGGTGCAGGACCATGGCTGATCAGCCAAAATCTATTTTCAACAAATGTACAGTGTGTGGCCATAAGCTCTCCCCGGATGATGGTCACACTCTGTGTGTGATTTGCTTGGGAGTGGCACATTTGTCCACTCAATGTATTATCTGCACTGGGTTCAGTCCTAGGGCCCTCAGGGATTGGAAGGCCAAGTTAGTAGCCAAAGGCCTTCTCCCCGCTTCCATGCTGGAATCTGCCACGGGCTCGGTATCTAGTGCTCAACCTCCCACCCAGACCAGGGACTCAAACTCACTCTTCTTCTGGTGCTGGGCCTAATAAAGACAAATCTACAGTCAGCGTGGCTGACAAGGAAAAAGACAGAAAGGCGCAACGAGGATAGGGATGAGAAAGGACAGACCTCGCAAGAGATCCCCGGCCAGGGAGCTCTTTCTTAGTCCCCCTTCTAAGGCCAGATGTTCATCATGTTTCACTGTTGCAGTCATTACACTTGGGTTATCCTGCTGGCAGGCTATCCGCAGTCGGCCAGAATTCCAAAGTCTAGGTCTGGCGTCGGTTGCTGTCTCTTCTTCCCTGACGTCAGTGCGCCAGGGGTATAAAAGATGCAGCCGACGCCATTTTCTCCAGTCTTTCTTGCCGTGTGGTGCCCGAAGCAAAAGCAGCTCGCAAGTGCTGGTCAGCCAACTCCTGAGATTTTCGAAATCGAATTTCAGAACCGAAGTCTTCAGTAAAGCTAAGTACCCCATTGGGGAAACTTTTTCTTGCTCCAGACCGATGTCAGTAAAAGTTAATTGTATTTCTTGTGGGAAGCAAATACCTCATAAGGATTTTCACTCTTACTGTATTCCTTGCCTAGGCCCTGACCACGACGTCACTAGTTGTCGGTTTTGTGCTCGATTCAACAAATGCACTAAGCGTTGGTTTGATTTTGCTTTACATTACTTTGGCCGAAGGTTTAACTACATAATGCCGTTGGAACAACCGACGACCGGAATTCATAAAAAACGCAAAGACAAGGAAAAGGACAGGCATCTGAGGTCCAAAACCGACGAAGCCTCTTCTAGGCCAGTCACCAGTTCGCCGGTTCTCAGTGAGGCGCTTTCGCAGCCCCTGACACCCGCTACCTCAGAGCCACAGGCTGTATCCGACTCCCACATGGAGACACCTAGGCCTCTGCAAACTCAAGTTATTGGGCCTGTGGAAACTATTCCCTCAGATGGGTCCGGAGCCGCTGAGCAGGCATCGGCTTCTGAGGGTGATTTCAGACCTTCACAGCTTACTATTAAGTCCACTACAGCAGCCAAGGCAAAGTCAAAAACACCATTAAAGACAAGGGAACGAGTACTGCATTCTCCTGGACAGTCATCCATGCCAAAGAAACAAATGCTTAAAATGGCCGAGGACCTAATTACTTTGATCAGGGGTTCCCATCCCCCTCCTGTTAAAAGGCCTAGGCAAGACACTGACTAGGACTCCTCTGACCAGGTTTCTATTTCCTCTGCTTCCTCCTCAGGTCAGGGATATTCTCTCCCTCCCTATGAGGACTCTGATGCAGAAAAATCTATACCTTCAGCCTCTCCGCCTTAGGATTATTCTTTTGGGGAAACCTTGCACACCATGAGGGAGCATTTCCATTGGGAGAGCCAGGATTACTCAGAATCCAAGAAAAGGCTCAGGGATTTTCTTTTATTGCCTCAGCACAGGCCCCTGGCTATCCCCCCTGTGCTTGATATAGTTGATGATGTTTTCTCTGAATCCAGTCTGTCTCCTGATTCTTTACCCCCTGCACCAGTCAAGCTAGACAGGTACTACAGGGTCCCAGACTCTCATAAATTTCTTTATAGAAACCCTGCTGCTGACCCAGAAACAATTTCTCAGGGTCCCAAAGGGGTTAAAGCTTCCACTGCAAAAAACCCTGTTCCCTCTGACAGGGATTCTAGAGCTCTGGATAGATGGGGGAAAAAAGATTAGACTTCTGCTACTTTAGCTGTAAGGGCTTTAAACTGCCAGTTTCACATGCTTAAATACCAACAGTACCTCATGTCTTTGTTAAAACAGAAAATGCTTACAAACTCAGAATGTCTTGACAATAAGGAAATGCAGGATTTATTGCATACAGCTGAACAAGTGGGAAAGCATACTCTGCAATGTGGTTTTGATTCATTAGAGGCTACTTGTAGAGCCGCAGTTACAGGCTCTGCCTTTGAAGGCATGCTTGGTTGAAAGAACAAAGTTTACCTGAACATGTTAAAGTAAAATTATTGGATGCTCCACTACAGCATGATACTTTGGTGTTAAGGCAGAAGAGGTGTTAAAGAAAATGGAGGATAAAGCAAAATCAATGCAGACAGTAAAGGATTTTTTACAAGTTCAACCCCTAGGTTTAGCAGAAACTGGCCTTCAGACAGGCCACAAAGAGGCAGATACAGACGTCCAAGAGGCAAATCTCAGCCCCAACGCTCCTACAGACCTAAACCAAAGGAGGAGAAGACAAATCACAACCTTATAGGAAACAGTCCCAATGACTTTCCTCTACAAATGCCAAGCATTTACCTTTTGGCAACACCCTTAGGGGGAAAGCTAGCACTTTTCTCACAAAATTGGCACATGATCACCCAGGACAAATGGGTACTGAATATTGTTTCTCAGGGTTACAGGTTCCACTTTCACACCCTTCCAAAATCAAAAGGTATGCTGGACCTGCCACAAAACCAATGGCCAGGGGCACAAAAACAAATTTCTGCTCTCATGGACACGAGAGCTATTCAAAGAGTACCACAGCAAGAACAGGGACAAAAATTTTACTCAAGACTTTTCCTGGTACCCAGAAAGGACAAAGCCTGGAGACCAATACTGGACCTGTCAATCCTAAATACTTTCCTGGATGTTCCAAAATACAGAATGTTAACACTGCAGCAACTTCTACCCATGCTGGGCAAGGAGGCTTGGCTAGTTACTTTGGACCTCAAGGAGGCATACCTGCATGTCCCAGTCAAACAATCTTGCAGAAGATACCTCGGATTCATAGCTGGCTCAATGCATTTCCAATTCTCTGCACTGCCCTTTGGCTTATCTACTGCGCCCAGGGTCTTCACAAAATGTCTGGTATCAGTAATTGCATTTTGCAGACAAAAAGGAATTCAAATATATCCCTACTTGGACGACTGCATCATTCAAGCAGAGAGCAAGGACATTCTACTAAAGCATCTGGCGTTTGTAAAAAGATTACTAATTTGCCTAGGGTACACAGTAAACGAAAAGAAATCAAAACTAGTGCCCTCGCAAGAGATAATGTTCCTGGGTGCAGGCTTAAATACAACTGCCCAGATGGCTTATCTCACGCCAGACAAGCAAAGGCAACTGACTCATTACTTTCAAATGATGGCAACAAAGACCCAGCTCCCTGCAAGGAAAATTCTGCAGGTCCTGGGCTTCATGGCATCCTGCATTCTACTAATTCCATATGCAAGACTGCATATGAGGAAACTACAGTGGCATCTAAAAAGTGTTTGGACTCATCATTGCCACAGCCTGGAAACACTAATAATTCTAATTCCCTGTCTGCAACAGGAGTTTTGATGGTGGGCACTGGCCTGTTACCACAACAAGGGACAGCCTTTTACCTTACCCACAGCCAGGCAGACAATAACAACAGATGCATCGGATTATGCCTGGGGGGCACACATGGCAAGAAAATGTATTCAGGGCACATGGCCCAAGGAGCAAATGCATCTTCACATCAGTCAAAAAGATGCTAGCTGTACAGAATGCCCTGACAGCCTTCAAGGATCTACTACATCCAGGACAACTATTACTAAAGATGGAAAATACCACAGTTATGTGGTACATAAACAAGCAAGGGGGCACACATTTCTACCCCCGCTGTAGACAAGCCATGACATTGTGGAACACAGCACTGACCTATCAAGTACATCTGCAGGCACAATTTCTGCCAGGAAAGAAAAATACACTCGCAGACGAACTAAGCAGAAATGTCATGGATCCTCACGAATGGAAACTAAATCCACAGGTCTTCAGCATGCTAACAAGGAAATGGGGACACCCAGACATAGATCTTTTTGCCTCCCCTCACAACTGCCAACTACAGAGATTCTGCACAAGAACTTATCACTCACAAGCATGGAAAGTGGATGCTCTATCTGGAAAACCCTGACTGTTTATGCCTTTCCTCCACTGCCTCTTCTTCCCAGGGTGCTCCTAAAAGTCAGACGAGAGGCCAAAAATTATCCTGATTGCCCCAGACTGGCCACGCCAGCACAGGTACCCAATCCTAAAGAGCTTGTCTCAAGGCCCAGCCTGGCCTTCGCCTCAAATTCCTCATCTTCTGACTCAACAAAACAATCAGATTCTGCACAGTCAACTCAGGACCTTAAATCTGGCTGCATAGCAGATAATATAGCCACTCAGACCACACCTCTCTCTAAAGCTGTTATGGGTGTCATTTTAGAAGCCAGGAGGCCCAGCACTAGGAAATCTTATGCAGACAAACGGAAGAGATTCTGTGCTTGGAACCAGGCACAAGGACTCCAACCACTTGTTCCAAATATACCTTAGATTTTACAATACCTAACTGAGATGCTGGACAAAGGCCTATCCTTCTCATCAATTAAGATCCATGCCTCTGCCATTTCAGCTCATTACAATACGGAACCTCCTATTTTCTGTCATCCACTACTAAGACAGTACCTTAGAGGGACAAAAAACATAAGATCCCCAAGGACAGCACCAATACCTATTTGGGACCTCAATTTTGTTTTAGAAAAACTCACACTGCCTCCTTTTGAGCCAGCCAATACAGCCGATATAAAATTCTTATCTTGGAAACTGCTCCTAGCAATAACTTCAGCAAGAAGAGTCTGAGTTACAGGCATTAATGGTAGTGGAACCTTTCATTATTTTTCATCAGGACAGGGTCTCTCTAAGGACAAACCCAACATTTATGCCAAAGGTAGTCTCCAGTGTGGCTCTTAACCAAACCATTCATTTGCCAACATTCTATCCAAATCACCAGAATAAAGAGGAGAGACTTCTGCACGCTTTGGACATACACAGACAGCTACGATTCTACTTGGATAGAACAAAAGCTTTCAGAAAAACTGAGCAACTGTTTGTAGCTTATGCTGCAGGATCATAAGGAAAGCCTATCTCAAAGCAGACTATTTCAAAATGGATAGGACACTGCATTCGCTTCTGCTATTCACAACATGGCAAATCAGTGCCTAAGGGCATTAGGCCACATTCTACCAGAGCAGCAGCCACTTCAGCAGCCTTCCTCAGAGGAGTACCAACCAAAGACATTTTAGAGGCTGCAACCTGGAGCTCATTGCACACTTTCACCGAGCACTACCACTTACCTCTCTACTCTAAAATCCAGAGCAGGCTTTGCCACTGCAGTTCTGCAGGGCCTGGTAGCCTCTCCTAATCCTATTTAAACCCAGCCACACAACCTCAGCTTTGGGATTCAACCCAAGTGTAATGACTGCAACAGTGAAACACGATGAACATGGTACAGTTGTGTACCTACCATAAATGTAGATGTTCGAGTGTATTCACTGTTGCAGTCCAGGTTACCCACCCACCATCCCCTTTTTGGGCCCCCCGGGGGGCCCCCCATACCCTTTGGGGATTCCAAAGGGGTTTTTTCGCCCTTTTTTTGGTTTTCCCCAAGTTTGAAAATAGGCCTTCCTTTTCACCCCTCGGGGCGCGAAGAAAAAAACGGGGGCCTTTTTCCCCCCGAGAAAAAGGAAAACCCCCACCAAAACTTTAATTCCAGGGACCCCCCCAGGATAACCCCCGTTATATCCTGAGCATCAAATTCTTTTGGGGCCTTTCCCCCCCCTTTTTCCCCCCCCCTTTTTTCCAAAATTTTTCATTTTTCCCATTTTAAAAAAAGGGTTTTTAAAATTTTTTTTTGGGACACCCCCCTTTTGGGGGAAAAAAAACCCTTTTGCCCCCCATTTTATTTGGAAAAAAAAGGGGCCTTTTTCCTTTTTCTCTAAAATCTAAAACCCCCGGGTAGCCCTCAACAAATTTAAAAAGGGATTTAAAATTTTCCAATTTACCCTTTATTTGTTCAGGGAATTTTTCTTTGGGAAATTTTTTTAAATTTTTTCCCCCCCGATATTAAATTTTATTTTAAAAAACTAAAACAATTTTTCCAAAATTTATTTTTAAAATAAACCCCCTTTTTTTGTTTTTTAAAAAATTTTTTTAAAATAAACTTAAATTTAAATTTCTTTTAAAAATTTTTTTAAAAAAAAAAAAACCCTTTTATTTTTTGAGAAGAAAAAAAAAAAACCCCCCTTTTTTTTTAATTTTTGGCCCCTTTTGGACCGCCCCGGAAAAAAAAGAAAAAAAAATTTAAACCCCATTTAAAGGAAAACCCTTTTTTTTCCCCCTTTTTCCCCAAACTTTTTTCTCCCACGGGGCCCCCCGGGGGGGGCCCAGGTAATTTCTTGAAAAACAAAATTAAATGGGGAAAATTTAACCCAAATTTAAATGGGGTTTCCCCCCCCCTTTTTTAGGGTTAAATCCAGCCTTTTTCCAAACCCCGATAGTTTGCTCCGGAAAAAATTTTTTGGTTTGGGGATTTAAAATTGGTTCCGGGGAAAAACAGGGGGCCCCCCAAATCCCTGAGGGGGGCCCCCCCTTTTTTTTTAAACTTTTGGGGATAAAAGGGGGCCCCGGGGTTAAAGGGGTCGGTGGGGGGGTTTAAAAGCCCCCCCCGCCCGGTTTTTTTTCTTCCCTTTGGGGGGGGGGGGGCCCTTTGGGAAATCGCCCCCCGCCCCAAAAAAAGGCAAACCCCCTTTTTTTTCCCCTTCAAAATGGCCCCCTTTTAGGGGAAGGAGGCCCGGGGGTTTCCCCCCCCCAAAAATTTGGGGACCCCCCAAAATTGGGGCCCCAAAAAACGGTTCCCCGGGGGGCCCCAAAAGGGGTTCCCCAAACCCCGGGGACCCCCGGGGGGGAAAATCCCCATTTAACCCCCTTTTTTTGAGGGGCCACCAAGGCAGCCGGGAAGATTCCCTTCCACCCCGGGGAAAAGGGAGTCCATTCGGTGGTGGGTTTAAGATTTTTCCTAAGATTTTCAATCCCCAATTGTTTAAAATTTATTTTCAAAACCCTTCAAATTGTTCCAACACGGAGGCGCGGGCTCTAAAAGGTTTCAAAGTCTTCTCAAAAAAGCCATGGGTCCCCCATCCACCGGAAGGCACACTAAGGTTTTTTGGGCCAAAAACACCCAGGGGAACCTTTTAAAGGCCCTTTTTCTTTAGCCCTTTTCCCCTTTTTGGGAAGCCTTGTAAAACCCAAAAAAGGAAAACGGGATGGGTCCCCTCCCCGGGGCCCTTTTTCAAAACCCCAGAGGGCAAGGATGGGGTTCAAAATTTTCCGGGATTTTTACAACCCCCAAAAACGGGAAGCTCCCAGGGGGGGGTTTTTGGGCTGGGAAACCCTTTTCGTTAAAAGCACCCTTGGTCCCACCACCCCCCGGGGTTCACCCAAGGGAAGGGGGCCATTAAGGTTTTAAAACCTGAGGTTTTTCCCAGGGTAAATTTTAAAAGGATTTCCTTCCTGGACGACCTTGGGTTTAAAACCCCCAAAAAACCCATAACCCGGTTCTGGAAAGGTTCTTTTTGGGTTACAAACCTCGGGTTTTGTAATGAAAAATCCCTTCCCCAGAAATTCTGGGGGACTTCATTGGGGCACAGCTAGACACTTTGCAGATGAAGGTATTCTTAACTCCAGACAGGATCTTACACCTCAGGTGCCACATAGCTCAGATAGCGAACTCCAAGTCTCCAGTGGCGAGTGAGGTTCTCCGGGCTCTGGGCTTCATGGCTGCCTCCATATCTATTCTCCCTTGTGTGCGTCTTCGTATGCGGGTTCTTCAGTGGACTCTTGCTGTTCATTGGTCTTGGCTAGACCTGCCCATGGAATTTCCGAACAGGATCAGTCACATCTGCAGAATGTCTCTTCTTTGGTGGTTAAGTTTATCAGAGATATCAGAAGGACGCCCTTTGCTTCATCTCCAGTCCAAGCCATAATGACCACGGACGCCTCCCAACTCGGGTGGGGGGGCACTTTTTGGGAAGGACAGTCCAAGGCACATGGTCCCAGTCAGAGACCAAGTTGCACATAAATGTTTTAGAGATGAGGGCAGTGCTTTAGCTTTGGAAGGCTTTCACACTGTCCTTCCTCTTGGATTGATTGCAATTCAGTCAGACAACATGTCGGTTGTCTGGTATGTCAGCAAGCAGAGGGGAACCAGATCCTACCCCTGTAATACGGCGAGGGCGTGAGTGTGGGGAGATGGGAGATCTCCCACCGGTCGGTTTCTGTTAACCGCCTTTATCCGAGCGCTCCAACATTTTAGAGGACAGATTGAGTTGGGCTATTCTGATACCGTACTAGTGGTCTCTAAAACAGTCAGTAGTGGAGGAGATCTTCCGTGCATGGGGTCAGCCTTGCTGGGATCTCTTCGCATCTCTGTCCAACACGAAGTGCAGCAAGTTCTTTACTCTGATTCTCTCACCAGGGGAAGTCCCCAGAGATGCTCTAGTCCATGCTTGGCCCCTCGGGCTTCTGTATGCTTATCCACCATTGCCACTCATTCCGAAGTTTCTTCAGAAAGCTTGCTGACTGTGGTGCAAAGTTATCCTCATTGTCCCCACTCTGACCTCATCAGGTTTGGTTCCCATTCCTTTGGTCTCATCTCTTAGCTCCCCTGTGGGTTCTGGATCCCTGCCCAGATCTAATCTCCCATCTGTCGGGGGGCCGTCCGCCCAATCTGGGCAGCCTCAAGCTGTCAGCTTGGTTGCTCCAGTTCTGTTGATTGCCAGGACTCCTGGTCTTTCATCCTCGGTAAAATCCATTCTGGTGGCTTCTCTTAAAGATTCCACTAGAAACTTATCGCGTAATTAGGCGCTTTTCCATTTTGGGCCTCACTGAAAACTAGATCCCTTTACAGCCCCTGTGCCAGCGGTGTTGTATTTCCTGTCTGGCATTTTTCAGCAAGGAACTAGTTCCTCCACAGTGAAAGTACAATTGGCAGCCATTTCTTATTTTCATGTTGGTGAAAACAACATTGCCGTAGCCTCATCTAGGCTGTGTAAGGCTTTTCCTAAAGGTACTTTTCTGTTCTGTCCACCTGTCGAGGATTCAGTGCCTTCTTGGGACCTTACCTTTATTTTACAGGCATTGGTGGCTCCTCCGATCAAACCTGCAGCTTCGGTGGGTTTGAAATTTTTATCCTGGAAGACCGCTTTCCTAGTCGCCATTACATCTGCTAGGAGGGTTTCTGAGCTTCAAGCTCTGTCTCCCGTGCCTCCGTATTTGGTCTTCCACAAGGCTAGGGTCTCTTTCCGTACTAATCCTTCCTTCTTACCCAAAGTGGCATCTGAAGCAAACATAAACCAGTCCATTAATCTGCCCATTTTCTTCCCTAACTTCCAAAATAAAGGTGAATACAAACTTCATTTGTTAGATGTTCATAGACGGCTTCGTTTTTTATCTTCACAGAAGAAAATCTTTCCGCAAGACTGACCAATTGTTTCCTTTTCCAAAGCATTTCTGGTAAAAGCTATATCTAAAGTTTCTTTGGCCAGATGGATCACTCTTTGCATTTCACATGCCCACAAAGCAAAAGGTTTATCTCCTCCTGGTATTGTAAAGGCTCACTCTACCAGGTCCATGGCGACTTCTGCTGCCTTTTGGTCTAGGGTTCCTTTTGGACAACATTTGATACGCTTAGCGACTAAGGCCAATTCACATACCTTCATTTCCCATTACAAATTCAAACTGATTTCTAGGGGTAGAGCATCGTTTGGCTCTTTCGTGCTCAGCCTCCCAGGATCAGAGCAGCTGAGGACTCTGTCCCACAGGTTGCAGATAAATGAAGTTAACTACTTCAGATAAAGAAGTAAAATACTCACCATAACGTTCCATCTGAGTAGTTATACTTAATTTTTCTGCAACATTCCCTCCCTCCGCCCCTCGGACCTTGTCCTGTCTTTTCAGGTTTGGTTCATTGGGCTGAATTGCTTATGTATTTAGTTGCAGAAAACTTGATCTGAGGGAAGATAGGAGATGGTGCATTATACGTAAGGGGAGGAGCAAACTTAAGGCAGATGCTAGAGAAAAAAGTTGCCGTCTCGGATCCGATACTGATCCGTATACCCACAGGTTGCAGAAAAATGAAGTATAACTACTCAGATGGAACGTTATGGTGAGTACATAACTTTTTTTTATCAGTTTGTCAGAAATGCTGTTCTGTAACTTGGTATGTTTTTAAGTGTTTTGCCTGTAACATGTCTGCAACTGTCTTGATCTTTGCTTTCACAGAATCTGACATTTTCAGTACCAAACTACAGCTGGAATTCATTAATATCATTGGGTTTCATTGAATTATTATACACCTGGCTCTTTCAGTTTGTTGAGCCGAGTATGATCTTGTTGTAGCCCTACTATTGAAGCCCAGTATATTTAGTAAGCTAAACTACTTTCTCTAACTTGAGAGTTTTGTAGGGTTTCAGACATCTGGCCACAGAGGTGGAACGTTAATATCTGGTACTGGTTTTGTAGCAGCCTTCCTGCAGTTGTGGGTTAATGCTGCACGTTTTTGTCTCGGATGCATGCAGTATAGAAGTGTGACAAGTGCAGTTGCATCTGTATATATTTTCTTGTCATTTCATTTACACTGTGCCTAATTATTAGTCATTTTTACCTTATTAATGATTTGCCTGTTTTGTAGTTAATAAATCTGAGATTGTTTGGTTATGCCTTGGTACTCCTGCTTTTCATGTGTATTGTTCCTTTCCTTCAGATTGATTGTTGCAGGTAGGGGACAGCGTGCATGTATTCTAGCTTTGCACAGCCATGATGTTTCAGATCAATTTTGAAAGGTAGTTGCCGTTTTTCATTACAAAAAAAGAACAGAAGGTATTCAACTTGTGAAGAGAGTCCATTGCAAGTTTTGCACAGTTGCATTTGGATTTGGCAGGCTTATGCCTGTTACAATGCCACTTCGCGCAATCATTTAAACACCTTTCAGTAAAATCTCTCGGAGGTAATGGAGAATTATTGATCTTATTGTTGATTGTTGTCAGTCTGCACATAGCCTTAGAAATGTGGTGTTTGTTGCAGTGGCAAGGACAGCATTCTTTTTTTTTTCCTTCAAATATGCTAAACCTGATGCTCATCATTCTGTCTCAGTGGTATTTTGGGTTATTTGTCTAGGTAACCCTGTACTGGCCAGCTTTCAAAAGCTCAGATTCCCCTTCCTCTCATGTCCTGTAACAACTGATTGGCTGAGCATATCGTGAGAGGGAAGCCTTCATCTTTGACAGGAAGTAAGTGTTCAGTCTGTTTCTGCCATCCATAGAAGAAAGATCTCTTGACTGTTCACAGGATCCACTGCTGTTATTTTTCTGGCTTACTGCTCAGATAGGCCCCCTTTTGGGACTCCTGCCCTTTCATTCCTCTCATTTTATTAGATTTATTAATCTATTTAAATTTATATATATATATATATATATATATATATATATATATATATATAAAATTTTTTTTTTTCAGTGTTCACATTAGTTATTGTGAGAATTATTTCTTGTAGCAGAGTTTGTTAGGCTTCTTTTTCACAGTTTAATTTTACTGCTTCTGAGGAAACTCCGTATTTTTCCCAGAAGTGCAGTGTGGGTGTGTGTGCTGTTAGACACTAGAGGTTTCTCTTTACAGTTATTACTCTGCTTTATTTTCATTTTTTGACAAGAAAATATTGTAGAACTTGGATTTTTCAACATTTGTACATTATATATATGATTCTGCTGTGTGTTTTTTACCATTGGCTCGCTCTTTTACCACAAATGTAATTACTTGAATGTATGATGGAGATTTTTAATCCCTTTGACATGAATATATAGTTTAAATTGCTATTAAACATTATTTTATGGCAGTGTAATGTGTTTAGTGTGTGTGGAACTAATTTTTAACACTGGTTTGGCACATTGTTTGCTTTGGCGTTTGGATTTTGTATGTTGGAAATTCTTCCAACTTTCATTTACAAAGTAATTCTGAACACATTTATTAGAACAAGAACACTCATCCATCTACCTACTTAATTGAATAAGCTACTTGAAACTTAAAGGAATCTTTATTCCTCCCACAGGGAAGTTATCAGAGAGAGTCTGCTTAATCTGCTAGCTAAACAGATTTTGTCTGAACTAATCCTTTGTACTTTGTTTTGGGTGTCCTCTGCTTTTTTCTGTTACTCCCATGATGGTAAATCTCTTCCAGGCAAGGTTAAGGTTCACTGGACTAGGATCTTGTCTGGCATATTGGAAAGGGGTGAACTCTAGAAGCATTCTAGCATCCACCTAGTCTTCTGTTCATACCTTCATAAAAGCTCTACAGACTGCATTCTTTTTCAAGGTCCAGAGCACGCTTTGCTAGAACCATTCCCCAGGGGTTCCTTGATCTTATCCCTCCACCTCCCAGGCGGTATAATCTTTGGAAATCTACCCAAAATGCCAATGAATTAGTGGTGATGATGAATATAATACAGTTCTGTAAGTCGATGTTGGAATTCCTCACTGCCACAGTGTTAGCAGCCACTTACCATCCCCCAGATTGTGCATAGTTGAGATGGTTTCAACCTCTCTGATTTGGTTGTTGAATATGATTTTTATATAGTATTGTGATTGGCTGTGAATTCACTCTTGCAAACAATTTTGGCTTTCCGATATTTTTCTCTCCTCCTTTGTGGAAGTGAAAAAGCCTGAATACTTGCTCTGCATCACAGTTGAAGTCTTCCCTCTCAGGATATGCTCCGTCAGTTGCCACAGGAAGAAAGAGGACACTGAACTTTTGAAAGCTGTCCAGTACTGGGTTTCCTTGGCAAGTAACCCAAAATGACACTGAGGCAGTGAGGAATTCCAACATCTACTGTTTCAGGTAAGAATTACACAACTGCACTTAGTCAACATTGCTTTCCTTTACTTTGAGCTTAGTCAGTAGACATGAGGGGCATACAAAAATATCAGGTCTTCAGCTGATAGAACCCATTTATTTTATTTTGTATGTGTGTCTATTATCCTGCTATTCATCAGGGTTTTTATCTCTCTGTCCTAATTCCCCACTCCTCACTACCCAGAAATGTGCAGCACTGAAGCTGTACCAGAATTTCAGGTCTGAGGACAGTTGTGCTTTTCTGTGCTTATGTCTTAGTCCAGCTACAGTGGTAGTGCATACTTGGCAGATCAGTGCATGTATCCTGGTCCGTTTGTGCTGCTGCACTTCCCCCACTTGCTACTTGGGGGGGGGGGTCAGTATAGTGGTCTGGACCGCATCTCTCCCTACCACCCCCAAGAAGAATGAGTCTGTCATTGTTGGATGCTTCTTTCACTAGCTTATTGAGCTCTCCCTGATCACTGACTGCTCTCTGGGTCATGTTTGAGGCTTTAGCCTGTACATTACAGAGCTGGCTTGGTGGCAGTGTTAAAAGTCTTGTAGTTGATATTGCTCTGTTATCCACCAAAACACTTAAATGAATGCTTGAACTCTGGGATGTTACTACCTTTTTGCATAATTATGGTTTGCAGCATTAGACAATGATGGTTGGGTACCAAAAATTGCCTGCTTCTTTTTCATCAGTAGCTTAGCTGATGTTTGTTTCAATTTTTAGATGTAGGGTTCACTGGTTGGTTGTAGTTGGACACTAGAAAGCTTGAAGCTTCCAGTTTATCTGTCTTTGGACTCCTCACTGTTGCCTTGCTCCTTGAAATCTGATGTTGCATCAAGTAGAATCCACCCAGCATTTTTATCTGCAGCAGAAGCTTGATTAATAGCGAGATCTTTCCTTGGGAAATTCCTTGTCACATAACCTGTATTAGAGAACCATGCATTAGCTTCACTGATTTTGCTTTGAATACCATATAAGTCAAGGTACTGGGCTGTTGTAAGTAAAATTGAAACTGGGTACATGGGTAAGAATTGCCTTTTTTCTTAAGAACCATGTATACAAATGGCAGAGGAGTTTGCATAACTGCTTGATGGTAGTTTTACAGATAGAAATTCAAATTTATTTATGTTTTAAATCAAGACATAGTACAGTAAATTCTGTTGTGACAACAGATTAAAATAATTTAGATTTGGGTTGTCAGCTAGAAATTGAAACTAGTAATGTTGAAAAAATAAAACCTTATTCCTGAAAAACGTATCTGATGATGCCCTTTGCATTCTTTCTCACTAGTGGGTCTCTGATCCAATCCTCGCATCTGACTCTGTCACATTTCCTAGACTTCTGTTCCAACTCTTGAGATTTCCTTCTATTCTGATGTTGCAGTATTCTTAACAGTAGGGCGTAGCTGCCTGCAGCACTACCGCCCAGCCAGTATGCCAAAGTCTTTGTCTTGGAGGGTACGTGTGATGCTGGCTAAGAGGGCCATAAACCGGTGTTTGGTATAAAGGTGATGTCTACATGTACTCTCCTCAGAATTTTTCTGCTGCAGTGATCATTGGACGCCCGTTCGCCAGCTCTACCTTACTTCTCATTTATTAGAGGACTACAGTTTCAAGTATCGAGACCAAACGACTGTTTGGACCGCTCAGATAAGTACCCAGTCGGGTTTTTTCTTACTTGTTTTGCTTGCTTTTTCAGACTTACATATTGGGTCTATATTAGATGAATGAAAGTTCATCTTGGCGAACGCTCACATGAGCAAAAATTGCGGAACTCGAAACCGCAATTGTGAGATCGCTGTACAGTGAAGATGGGAATATTTGCCCTTTCCTCACTCTAGTGCAATCTCTGAGTTGGAATATATAATCTGAAGTTGTTAATCTTCTTCCTATTCATCACTGATGGGTCGGTTCCGAGCCCTCTGAACCCAGTCGACCTTATACCAAGCTTGCATGCACCAAAAACTCTCAAGCTAAGCTGCTACCCACAATGCCCTTTGTTCAGTTACCTCAGATCTTGTTTGCCACGCAGCCATATAGCAGCGTTTCACCGAGTTCTCCAGCTAAGTGCTTTTTTCGTAAATATTCAGTAGTTTGAGAACGTTTTTTCTTCCTCATAACTTGTTATTCTACATTGCTACTGCTCTACCCACAGGTATTTCTCTCTTACCATTGTTGGTAATTTCTTGGTATCTCTAACTTTCTATCTTTACGGTATCTTGTTACTACTGTTGGTATTTGCTTTTCTCTCCTCCATTTCCTCTCTTTCCTCTCTTTCCTCTCTCTGTCCCTTGTGTGCGAGAGTATGTTGGGAATGTCTGAAAAGAAGAGAACTACGGGATTTAAACACTGCTCTTCTTGCAGTGGTAAACTGCTGAATAGTGACCTCCACGAGGAACGTGTTTACTGTTTGAGGGTTCCGCATTTGTCGGCAAAGCCTGCATGTGATATTTGTGCTAGTTTCAGTCAGTGGATGCTGAATGAACGTCGTAACAAGCTTATTTTAACAGGTCTGATTGCTTTGCCTTTCTCGCAGGCCATTTCTGCGATGGAGGTCTCACCCCCTCCTGCTTCGGATAAGAAACATCCTCGATCGGACCCCTCTTCACCCACTGGTGACAGAGGTAAAGGTCACAAGCACAAGGTCCATAAGTCATCGTTTGAACATCGTTCTGCCTCCTCGGTGCCAACTACCACATTGGCTCTGCGCTCGGCTCCAATGAAGTTTACCAAGGTAGCCTCGTCGGCGCCCACCCCATCACCGACAATTACAGTACTGCCTGCATGTTTGATACCAACCAATATTTCTGCATCTTTATCGGCACCGACTTCGGCCGTTTCGACCCTGTTATCTGTTCTGACAATGCCCTCCGAACCATTCCTATCGTTCACTCCTATAGTGATTTCTGCTCTGAGCTCGTTCACGGCTCTGACCATACCGTTATTACCTGTTGCAAAATTGGAATTGGTGCCGTTCTGCGACACACCACGGATCTGATACTCTTCCAATGTGGACCCATTTGCCGGACAAGCCTGCAGCCCCTTTTTGGACCGGCCTGACTCTCCTTCAGTTGCATTGGTGAGATCCACCAGGAGCCTTTCCGTATTGGATGTGGTGTGACTTTTTGATCAGCTGCTGACTGCTAAGGGACACTCAAATCTGCCTAGATCCTATACCACTCCTGGCTTTGGGCCTGTTTCTCCAGCAACCCCTACTTACTCTCCTCCGTTGGACCCCTCTGTTCCAAGGCACATCTATCCAACTTTTACTAGAGGAATTTCTTCTTCGGCACCGACAACTCTGGGGCTCATGCACATAGCCAAATAAATTATCCAATTGCTACTGCAGTTAGCAAAAAATGTAATATCAAAAACATTTCCTGAGTTCTGACTTGTGAACTGTTTAGACCTTATAATTCCATTGCAGTGGCTACCATGACCACAGGGGCAACACCTCGTAAGAGTATCCCTCTATAGAGTAGTTTGTACACCAGTATCAACCGAACCTCTAGCTCCTCGTTTGTAGTGGCTTAAATGGGAACCCAGATTTCTGCCTCTACAAAAAGAAAAGCGGCATTTCTCCTGAAGAAATTGAGATAGATTGGGATCTGCCAACAAAATATGCCTCTGTATACTATTCATAAGTGTGCCTGTGTTCCAGACATATGTGGTCACCAACCTGATTTCAGAGTTCTTAATCACTTGTTTCTCTTTATATTTCAACAGATCACCCCTGTTTAGTATAGTAGCCCAATTACTAGCCATCAGTACATTTCCCATTTTAAAGCCTCTTTCATGAAACCACCTAATAAGTTCTTTCCTAAAGTATTCATAAGTAGAATCCCCTGAGCAAATTCATCTCATTCTAATGAATTGCAACTTGGGGATGTTCCTAGCTATATGAGGTGGATGATAGCTGGATGCATGGAGAAGGGAATTATACTGTGGATATTTGCAAAATATCTCTGTTCGTAAAGTATGATCGGTATTTCTAGTAACTCGAACATCAAGATATGTTATTTGATCCAGACTGTAGTTCACAATAAATTGCAGGCTCCATTTGTTTTCATTAAGGTAGCCAACAAATTCCAACAAATAATCCACATCCAATCTCCAAACCATCCAGCAATCATCCAAAAACCTCCACCAAATGTCCATTTCCCCCAGGTAGATGTTTTGTGCCTGGTCAAAAATCAAATGGCTATGTAACTATGTAACTATATTAGCCGAAACCAGTCTATTTTTTCCCTTTTTTATGGCTGACATTTAATAAATATTGGATTTGTTCAGTGTCACAGTTTGCTGGCTTACTTTGCTGCTTTTCAATTTGATATTCAGGCTGTGCAATTGCCGTACGTGCAGGGGGTAGCTTTTTTCTGTTAAAGAATTATACGTCAGAATGTGTGCATGTTACTAACATTTTTAGTATGTTTTTTAAACATTTTTATACATTCGTTTGCATTTGTGCCTGCCAACAAGCCTTACTCAATGTGCCCTGGCCACATCTGCTACTATGTACTAGATATCCCTGGTACAGAAGATAAAGATGACTAGAAAGACCATCCTTTAGGCAGCCATAGAGGTGTTTTGTGTATTTCTTGGCATTCTTGCAATTAATGGATCTCTCAGGGCATTACTCCAACCTCTAATGGATAAACATATCACAGTGGAGCATCCAAAGCAATCACCTTGATTGTTCAAGCTTTTACCCACATGGAATGAGGGATAGCATTATCAACTTAGGATCACCACATCCATGAACTCTTAGCAGGCCATTTCAGTGCCATAACTTGCACAGTGGGAATTGACTGACCAGAACCAACATTCGCTTCTCACAATATTGGCAAGCCAGTGCCAGCCACTAGTTTTTATTCATCACCACACGGTTCTTCAAGTAAGCGAGATGAACTTTTATCAAAGTTGTAGTCAAAACTTTAGCCCATCCTACCTGTTGTAAGGCAGGACACATGACTACCTGTATTTGAATGGGGTTACCCTATCATAGCGTCCCAGTCTCTAGTTGCTTAATTTTATTTAGTATTTTCTACTGAGGTAGAGCACTAATCCATTCGGACAGTTTTTAGGTCAGGCTTGGTAAAACATGAACAAATTAATCACACATGAAGTAGTTTACAGTACAGATGGAGTGCAAATGCACTATTGGATTTGCAAAAACATTATAACATTGTAGAAGTCAGTCAGATATGGCTAGAGTCCATTTAATACAACATATAGCACGCAAAAACATTAGATCAACATAGTAGACTTCTGCTAATAGAGTAGGAATCCATCTAATATCAAGGTATATGTAATTCTATTCACAAAGCGTCTGTGGGTGAATTTGGGCTATAGTGACAGATAGGGTAAGGTGGATGATTAAGTATGGGTAAAACACTAACTAAAGTGCATAGAAGGTGGTGGGTACTGTGAGAATGGAAAGTGGAATGGAGAATGTGTGTAGAGAAGAGTACAGGATAAAGAGGGGAGAAAGAGTCAGAGGATAAATCTATTACAGATGACTTCACAATGTTACGAGAAGAAAGGAGAGAAGACAGACTGAGCATAATGGTATAATGGAATTTACTGATGTCTATTAGAGAAAATGACTTACAACGAGCTCTTCTGAGTAAAATTGTTTTGAGCAGATGTCTAAAAATTAGAGGGAGATTATGTTTTAGCTTTGCTGGGAGTGGTTCAGATTGCTGAGGTGCCATTACTATGAAGCGATGGTTAGTGCCTTGTGATTCAAGGTTCTATAACACAGTCAACTGGAGCAGAAAATGAAGGAGTCTTACTATAAGTTTGTGAATTATGTAGCCCATGGGATGTGCTCATCTTTCACTTATAAGAACCATTTTACATTAATTAAGGCTGAGCAACCATGTTCTCTTTGGAGCAGTTAATGCGATTTCTCTGTAAACTCGATCAAATGTGTATACTAGAATCTTTTTTTCTATGAAACATATTAAAAAAAGGTTAGGAACTACCAAAAAATGAATAATGGTCCAACCATAGCACATAGGTTCCAGAAATGTAATAAATATACAACACCAGATTTCTCATCATCTCATCTCATTGACATCTGGTGTTGTATTTTTATTAAATTTGTGGAACCTATCTGCTGTTGATGGACCATTATTCATTTTTTGTCTTTTTTTCTATGAGGTCTTGGCAATAAAAGGGGTTGTATTCTATCTGTGGTAGGAGAACTCCTTTCCACTTGCAGGTCTCCCTGCTAGTCATATTTGTTTGGGCCCAGAAAAGTAGGACAATTACTTTAGATTTGCACATTCAGTAAATGTTGCAGCATGATGCCAACCACATCATACTTCAAATACCTCATGTTTTATCGGTTAGTTTTCTGGGAATTTGGAGAGTTTGTTTTGTCTCTACAATCATGTTTTTTTTTTATTTTGAGTAGTAGGAGGTTATTGTCAGAGCCATAGTGATAGTGAATTGAGATATCTTTCAAGTTGTTTTCTGATGGTAGAGCATGTGGGGTGGGATTTGTATATTACCATATCAGCAGCATACTTATTGTGGGTCTGTGGTAGGTGAGTTGGGAAGGACTTTATGAACTGTTTTAATAGTAGGGGTAAGTGACACAATAATTGATGTACTCCTTTTGCAAGAGGGACAGAGAATGACTTAACAATTTGTACTTTGAAATATCTTAAAAAATGATGGAACCAGAAAGGCTCTGGTGAGATGTAGAAAGACTACAGTGAATGTGTGCTTTGTCTGTATTCCTTAGAATATTCTTAGTATGTAAAAGTCAGTCACAGTGCTTCTACTGAAACAAAATCCATGTTGTTGTAGAGGGAGCATTTTATAGTTTTGAAGAAGTCTTTGAAATGAGTGGCTGAATTTTTTTCCACTGAAGATAGAAAGAGTGGCTGGAAACCTTTTGTATCTTTTAGGTTATGCAATCTGACAATGTTGGTACTTGTCGGATAAAAGTATAAATATTCCAAACTAACTGAAATTCGCAAAAAAATCAACAAATTGTCTAACAGTTAAACACTTTCATCTTTACATATAAACACAGACTTCTTCAGAGCTAAACATTAGTCAATTTGCCCATTAATATAACATAACCTAAATCACATGATTAAAAACACCAACCAACCATAGCTTAATCATTTCAGTTCAAATTATTTATTTTTTTGTTTTAACATGCTAGAACTGGATAAAGTTCCATTGACACCAGGAGGTTTATCCATAACGTGAGTAGTTCACTGAAATTCATGTTGAAAAATGGTCATGACATCAAATGTAGACAAGACAATAATTAGAATTTAGGGCAAATTCATTAGGCACATATTATGCAGCATGCAAGCAGTGGTGATTTATTAATGTTAAACATATGATTGCTAATTCAAGTGACAGATTTCACTGTAAGGGTCACTTTAATTGGAATTCTCCTGGAGTGGTATATATAGTAGCTGCAAAACGTTCTATATTGGAAAGACTGAGCAAAAAAATAAAGGAAATGGCATTTATGTGTTATAAAGAAGAAACAAAGTATTTAACACTTTGGCAAAACACAGAATTATCTGGGCAATTTTAATAAGCGTGTTTTTTTTTTTTTTGATAAAGGAAAGCATTTTGAAAATGGAGGTGAGCGGCAAAATTATTTCTTGACAAGTGAAATGTATTGACAATGTCCTTTTCACTCTGATAAACATTCTGGTATCAAAATTTTATTAACTTCTAATATTTTAAAACACAAAAGAAATAACTTCAAGTGAAATTTTTAGGCTATGATTGACTGGTGCTAGCTTGTGATTTAGGGTATATTATTACTTATGGTCAAAATGATTAATGTTCATTTCATTCTGATAAAGTCTGTGTTGCTATACAAGGACAACAGTGTTCAACTATTTGCTATTAATTTTATAAGTTTGAGCACCTTTTGGGTTAGCGATTTATTTGGTATTTTAGTAATAGCTGTTTTTTTTTAATTTGTCCAGATGTTTTGGGTTTGTAATTCTGTGACAGCAATGAACAATATTCTTGAATTAGAGTTTATTTAGCAGAGGTTAATTAGATGTTTGCCAAGAGTGCTCTTCCCAGCACATGTATTGTACCCAGAATTGCATCATCCTGCAATTCATTCAAGGTTACTTGTATGTTACGTATGCCTGAATTTTTTTTTTCTTAGCCCTGATGCTTCTACTACATCTGGAACTACCTGGGTGCCCTTTATTTCTCTAGTTTGTTTGTAAATCCTGGTATTTTATGACTGTCTCTCATTATATAGGACACCATAATTGGGTGTAGTTATGTCAGTGATTGAAGCTACTTATTCTTTTTTCATGGACTATCTCTATCTGTATATATTTATGTATGTATATATTTGCTTCTTAACTCTTGATATTGAGTAATACTTTGTGGTTCATTTCCACTACTTCTCGGCTGTTTGCATGTTGCAGTGTTTTCTTGGTCTGCAAGGTAGCAGTCTTGTCACATCATTGTGCCTTTCAGTACACAAAATCTCTGCCATAAGTCTGTCACAATAACAAGATGTGAAACTGTTTTCAATTATGTATTATAGACTCTTCATATCCATTCCTCTCACTTTTCTATAGACTTGGTTAACATAAATGTAGCCCACTATCCTGACCTGTCAATATCAGCCTTTCACCTCATGGTTTAAAACTCACCTCTCCTTAACCATTTATGTGTCAGTCTTGGTAATGTGGTTGCTCCAGGAGGTCTCTATACTTGATGTGATGTTGTGTATATGTATATGTGTACATATATATATATATATATATATATATATATATATATATATATATATATATATATATAGTATATATGGCAATCCAAATAATTCAAGTTTAATGGAAGCAACAGCACATACAGCAGTTAGCTGCCATACAGCAGCATCAGGAACAAGTAACTCCATGCAGGAACAAGTGACTCAACAGACCACTTTCGCACCCCTGGCGTCATCAGTGTATAAGTACATCCATTTCTCACTGCTTCTTAAATAGTCATACATTTAAAGTCACACCCCCATATAAACATTTCTCAATACAGTATTACATACAAATATCTATTACAAAATATCAACACTTTTTAGAAAATAAGAATTATAATAATAATTACAAGTGTTATAACTCAAACATATTTATACATATGTACATATAAAAATATGTATATATAAATAAATATAATCATACATATACACAAAGCATATAAACATCTACACGCATTTAGTTTTTCAAAAAATCTATTTTCAAATGTTAAATATTCCCATTTAAACCTGGTTTATAAGTGGCCCATAAATTCACTATACACAACCTTTCCTTTTTATCTAAGATCATATGTTTGATATTTCTAGACAAGTCAGTACCCCATACCACATCAATACCAACAAACATAAAATGTGCAGAGTTATGCTCTAACTTGTGCTTATAAAGTGCACTTCTAGATCTCTTACAGTTTATGTCACACAGATATATCACTATATAGTTCTTAAAGACCCTAGAAGTATGGTCTATATAGAATGTTTTACATTGGCAAATTGCCATATACACTACCCATTCTGTCTGACATGTAATAAGGTACCAAATGTCAAAAACTTTCAAAGTATTAACATAAGTAAAAGATCTGGACTTAAATATAACTTTGCAATAAACACAATTACCACAACTATTACAACCCACCAGAGTTCTAACCCTCTTAGGTCCCCTAGCACCATCCATTCTTTTGTACCAAGAGAGGTATTCACCCACATTCCCACCTCATCTGTAGCTGAAAGAGCACTGGTCACCTAGACACCGGTCAAAAAAAATCATCAGATTTTAAAATATACCAGTGTTTGTCAACAATGATGCTATTCCTGCACGGATTGAATCATGTCCATTTCCCATTAGTTTTAACAGCAGTGCACCTTGCATATTTATGAAGGTGCACTACTGCTAAGGTTAAACGAACATGAACATGAACACTACTGAGTGCAGGGGGTGTGTTTAAGTAGTGCATGCACATCTAACACATCCCTGCACTCAGAAAGTGCCGTACAGCACTTTTTAAATGCATTTCCTTGTCAGCAGACACTGAAATCAATTAAAATTAGTAAAACAGTGTCCACAGACACTGAAAAAATAGGAGAGCAAGAAATCAATGCAGGGGGTGTGTGACAGGTTCTGCCATACACCCCCTGCATTGTCAAAGTTCTGTACGGCACTTTGCAAGTGCTTTCAGTGTCCATGGACACTGAAAGCACCTATCCCAATAGGAAGCAATGTAGGGCATGTGTGACAGGTACTATCACACAACCCCTACATTGCTAAAGAGCTGTACGGCCATACCCCTCAACTGTACAGGTTTCCGCACAATGCCCATATGCCTGCCCCACATACCTTTCAACCTCCAAGAACAAGAAAGCTGTACAAAACCATAAATATTGGGGGGATAAAGTCCCAAAAATAGGGACACTTTTTAAATATTGCTCTTACAAACTTGGAATGTTAATAGAATAACTGGTTTTGCATTAGCAAGAATTGGGTATGAAGTCTGAAACCCAAATGTCTGTCATTATGTTCTGACTTAAACCCCGAGTGATTTGCCAATGATTTGCTAGAAAACCACAGTTACATGTTAATGTCATGCTAATGCAAAACCTATTATTCTAATAACATTCTAAGTTTTTAAGAGCAATATTTAAAATCTGTCCCTATGTGTCCCCTTACAATTCCCCTTACTGTAGGAGTAGAGATACATGTAAATAAAGTGGGTTTATTATTTTTTTCCATTCTAAGGTATGTTTAAGCGTAGCTGAGTGGGTGTGTGCATTATGGCCTTCTGCTCAGCATTGCTCAATCATCCCATAGGAGATAAATAAAAATATACAGCTAAAATTCTAATGCTAAGATAGCATAGTGGTTAGAGTTCCAGCTTTGCATCCGAGTGTTTGTGGCTGGAGTACCAAGACAGGCACTGTATTTTTACATAGAAAAGCCATGTTAAAATTATTTTTTATTTTAAATTACGTAGTAATTGATATTTGTGAACCAAGGTAGTGTAACTGGTCTAAAATGAAAGTGTGAGTGCATATAATATGTGAAATCACCCATGTATACACAAGTGTCCCATACAGTACAGTCACACCTCACGATAATGTAATGAAAGCACATAAATGGACGTCATGTAAAGTAAATCATATACACTTACTAACATGTCAGTAATTATTAAATAGGACATTATTCTGATATTTCCTAAAAATGAAATGTGAGCAATGGTTAACAGTGTTCAGCTATGCTTAGCTGGTTTAAGCATTGCTTAGACATAAATGCTAAGCAGCAGTCATCTCAGCTAAGTGGATTTGCACACTATTAAACAGTGCTCAGCAATTACTCCTTTAAGCACAACTCAAATCTGCTTAGCAGGTTTGCATACTGCTTAGCTGAGCACAGCATTTTCAAAATGGTCCAATGATGCCAAAGCGCAGGAATATAGCCTTATGTAAATGGCGCAGGTGGGAATACAACTAGAATCTGTTGTAGCTTGCTCTGAGTATGAACTATATCAGGTGTTGGTGAGGGCTCAAGCTCTCTGGGCACAACACTGGGGGATTTTGGAAAACAGAGTCATGGCAGGGCTCCATGCAGCAAACCATGGTGACATACTGCTTCAGGCCAGTACCAGGGCTCATAGAATAAATCGGAGGCATGGGACCGTCTGGCAAACGATCTCACCAGTGCCACTGGCATCCCCTGAACTGGTGAGTAGGTATGGCATCACTATGCCAACCTAAACCAGAGGAAGGGGGCACTCTTGGCCCAATGTATCCAAGATGCTCGGGACAACCATGGTCCAGCAGTTTGTAAGTATCCCAGATATAGCTGTAACAAATTCTAGCCTGAGTATGTGATAGACAGGTATGCATAATTTTTGTTTTCTCCCCCTACAGCTGCAGCAGAGAGGGCTAGCAATGCTGAGGCTCATGTGGACAGACTGATAAGGCTGCACCGACAGGCTGGTGAATACAGACCTACCTTGCAGTATATAGTGAAATAAATAAGAAAGAGTAAATTGTCTACTGTGTTCTGTGTCTAACAATTAAAGAAAAGTTTGCCAGACTAATAATCATCTACAGCAAATGCAGTAGTAGAGCACTGTGTCATATAAGTACAATAAAAACCTAAACCACCAACTGTTGTGTTTATTCTGGTATGTTGTTGTAGAAATAGAATGTGTACAGGTTCTGCACAAATAATATGGCTTTGGCAGCATGAATTAAAACAGGTTGTTCTGAGAACCAGCTAATATGCAAAACAGTAGAATGTAGAGCTGTAAATCAAGATATACATGAAATATGCCATATGTTATGCACTAAGATCCGAACCATTAATACCAATGTCAAATGTATTATAGTGTGTCCCCTGGTACAGTGCCTTGTGTTAACCTTTGCTTTCCAGATAATTTCATTTCAAAGGATTACTACACAGTACACTAACTTATGTGTCATATACCACCCCATCTGCTGTCTTGTCTGTCTGAAATGCTACCTATCCCACCCAAACTACCTCCGCAAACATACCTACAGCCCTTCCCCAACATCCCACTGGCATCTGTCCTACAAAATAATCATTGCCCCATACATACTCGACATTTTGCCCCATGTACAGTGAAATTAATCAATCGACCCACAATTGTTCTACAAATGTCTGTTGCTAACATCTCTCCTTCTGGGGTGTGAGGCTGGAAATTCCAAATTGTACACATTATTCACAGCTGTTGCTGCAAAAGACATGTAGACCTATGGTCCTTTCTACAGTGGTCCTGCACATCCCTAGCTGCTTTTCCTACTGTTTTACCACCATGCTTCCCTCCATTTCCGGGTGTAAGCGGTGATAAGTGAAGCTAAAAGGACTTAAGTGTCTGTTAGAATCACTTAGCTCTGCACAAAACCACACAAACCTGCTTATAACTGTTTAAAACTGCCTTAATCACTTTGCCTCCATCAGCCCTTGTTCTGCCCACCAACAAAATAATCAGCACTGCAAAGTCTCAAACCCAGGACACTGGCACTACAATCACAGCAATGTACTTCTACACCATCTGAGCTGTAGGAATTCTTAATGCTTTTACAAACATAGCATGCACTACAGTCATTTAACATTAGGGAAAATACATATTCACAGTACTCTTATATACATTTATATATAAATGCAAATATATATATATATATATATATATATATATATATATATATATATATATGTATGTATATATATTTATACACACATACACAAATATATATATATATATATACACACACACACACACACACACACACACACACACACACACACACACACACACACACACACACACACACACACACATATATATATATATATATATATATATATATATATATATATAAAAAACAAATCTCTTACTGTAAGACATCTGCAAAAAGCCTGACAAAGTAGGGGATAAAAAGCAAACAATAGTGACATATTTGAAATATGGCTGTTATATGCATAGAAGTCTACTAGAGTAGCAGGGTTTAATTTAACATATCTTTTCTGATAGATTCCAGGTCCAAGGCACAAATGATTGTCATCATCTAATTATGTCAATGCTCACATCATCCCAGTGATCTGTCAGAAATCCACAGCTGTTATGGGGAACAGACCAAATATATAAGCTACGCATCTGGGCAGTGTCTAGACATCTGGACAGTGGAGAGGTATGACTGCAGTCATATAACAGAAGAGAAAAAATACTGAGAGCTCCCAACCACTACACACAGCACCTTCTGAACCACAGTAAGACTAACATGACACTACCCCAAATCAACTCTGGGGAATCACCCATGTATTTCCAAATATATCATGCACTACAGGGATGGAACTACAGGGAAATGTAGACATTGGTGAGAAATTGTCCACCCACAACCATTTGCACTACAGTCACAGCAAAATACCAGTACCCCAAATTACCTCTAGAGTAGAACAACTGTTTGAACATACATATGCTGATTGCCAGTCACACATTACACTGACATATACTGCCCCAACTCACACCCTACTGGGAATCCTGAGGTATTCAGGTCATTTCCCAGTCTGCCCCTACAAACATGTACACTTGATAGACCACCAGCAGCTGTAGCAGCATGCGCATTCAGATAGAAAAGGATCAGTGACACTCACTTCTGCTACTTTCCATACTCAGCCCAACAAACATTTACACACAACACTGCTACACAATATTGGCAGTCTGTTAACTATGGCTAGACATACATAACTCTTGACTGTACAGATTTCCACAGAATGTCCAGGATGTGGGACCATATTTATGGCCACTGCTGCATACCACTTCCAGGAGTCTGCTAAATCACCTCTATGATATCAGGAGTGCAGTCATTAAATAATGATACACCATACCTCTGAACCTCTTACTGCAAGACATTTGGACAAATCATGACATACTTGGGAGACAGGGGGCCGAAAAGAGGGACATATCTCACATAATGGTGTTACAAACTGAAACAGTTGCTGGTGTTACAGGGCTTGTTGTAACATAACATCCCTGAAGGATATTATGTCTGAAACACTAATGGATGTCAACATTTATGTACTACAATCCTCACATTATCCTACTGATTTTTCTAAAACAGAAATTGTCTGAGGAACAGACCAAACATAACAGACAAACCTCTGGGCAGTCTGTGGACATCTAAACAGTTGAGAGGTATGTCAGAGACATATCACTGTCAGACATCAAGTCACACAGAGAATGCATATCCAGACAAACCTGTTAATCTATCAGTCCTCTATGTGTATAACAGCAATACTTACTTACAATCTGTACCCAGTTCTGAAGCTTTGTCCCCCATGTTGTTGGGCTGTCTCCACATGTCTTGTCCAGAGAGGTATTTCCACCTACCATCTGTAAAGCTGTAGCCCCCACACCTCCATAATGTCCTCCACACAGGCAAGGAAAAAGGGCAAGACCCACATGAAGGACTTAATTATAGCACTGTGTTGCTATGGCATTGACTAATGGAAAGACAACACAGCCCCTGAGTCAGCCCAGCAAAAGTCAGCTTATGTATGACTACTACTGGAGTGTCTGTTGTCCAATACTGACTATGACACTGCTAGGCCAGCTATGTGGGATGTTGTAAATATTCATATGTCACCTGTGAATGCTACTATGATACATATGCCTGTCTTACAAATGTAAGAGACTTATATAGGATATGTGCATAGTAAACAACAGGCACTGAAGTGTGTGTTGAACTGAATGTTATATACTGAGCCTATACCTGACAACTATCTAGAGTTTTGCAGACTGACCACGTCTGCCTCATATTTATAGTCAATGCCTCATACAGTTGTGTATTGTCTGACACACCACTGGCAACCCATTAAAGACTGAAGCCATAACATAATAGGATACATTTGATTGTCAGATGTCATATCCTGTGGTGTAGATCTGTGAATGCAAAACCATCTTTGCTAGCAACTAAGTGTGTTTCAGCTAGATTCATAAAGTGTTACTATTTTCCGGCCTTTGCCTAACAGTGATGTGTGCATTTGTGCAGCTGTCTTGCTCTAACAGAAGCTAGGTATCTTAGCACAAAACCCATTTCAATGCAAGCGTACCTTGTCCTGTAGGATGCCGACATTTATGCAGTCACTGACACCTGCTTTGCAGCTGTGGAAAGCACACTAACCTTGCCAGGTTACTCATCCCATCATACATTCAGACCCCAAATGGAGGGCTGCAAAGCCACAAGAGGTGGAGTGTTAAACATTATCATACACATACACAACTCCAGGCTGGCCAAACAATATAACGCATGGCTGTATGGACTCAGCAATACCTGACAGGACAACATCATCTGCCTCAAGGTAGGGTAAACATCTGTGGTGGACAGCAGCAATACACAAATACCATAATAGGTGGAAATGATTGCTGGACAGGGCCAAGAAGGAACAGGTGCCTTATAGGAAGCAATGCCACCTTGGTCTGAACAAGCAAATAAGGTCACAGGTGAATTACCCTAAGGCTAGATTTGAGTGCAAATTGGACACATCCACCAAAGCCAATCACTAGGCTTTCCACACATAGGTCTGCAATCCAAGAGGCAACACCCATATCTGCTCTGTAGTGGTGGTCAATAACACAACATACACATATGGCATAGATATAGGCAACCTGCTGCAGACAGGTGAACTGTAAACATTGCCCCCCCTGTTCCCCCCATCAGTACACATGTGCATGCACAGCACCTGCCCCCTCCTCTAATCATCAGGAAGCAGGTCTGTAATGACCTCTCAAAGGCAACACACAGAAGTATCCATAGGCCTGATAGTATCCCTGGCTGCATCCTAGACAACCTCAGGCATGAGCTCTCATCTCCATTACACACTGTAGTCAACCAAAGCCCATCTCATCTGCACAGAGGACAGTCACTATCATCCCTATGCTCATCAGCCTAACTAGCCCACTCTGCAAGGGCATGGGAGGCAATATCGAGGACATTATAAACAGGGACATCAGCAACCTCAAAATGCCTGAGCCCATACAGTAGGGTATTGTCAAAGGGAGATCAGGCCTGTTAAACCTGGTCGACTTCTCTGAAGTGGCCAACAGACACAAGGACGAGGGGAAGATGGTGAACAATACCTACCATCACCTAGTCCAATTCTATCTCAATAAACCCCAGGAAGCCAGGATACATACACCTACACAGCTAGGCATCAATCCGTATGTTACCAGATGGGTAGTTAACTGGCCCAATGATAGTACCCACTCAGTAAAAGTAGTGGAACCCACCTCTAGTAGTAGAGTCTTCCAGATTGGTGTACCCCAAGGATCAGTCTAGGGGCCTCTACTGTGTGAGATATACGTATCTGAGGTACAAGACAAAAGAAGTGGTCTGTGGCTGACCAGGTTTACAGATGCTTGCAAGCTGGCCACTGTTTTACATTCCCCTACTGATGTGAGCATCCTCCAAGAGGTCATCCCCCAGATTAACGACTGGTGCAAGAAGCATTGCTGCAAACTGAATGCTAAGAGATGCATCATTCTCCCTGCTGTGGCAGATGTCATCCACACTAATTATGACAGCAATAATGTACTGAGCATGCAATCAGGTATGAGGCGACTTATTCAACAAGGTTGGTAGCAACCTGACAGTTTCCCACCATGTGGGCACCATTATAGGGAAGGCTGTCTACATGGCCCACCTCACAAATATGTTTATG
The DNA here is from genome assembly GCF_019279795.1 of Protopterus annectens. NCBI lineage: Eukaryota > Metazoa > Chordata > Ceratodontiformes > Protopteridae > Protopterus > Protopterus annectens. The sequence goes on from NC_056741.1 coordinate 1,454,568,034, forward strand.
TCATCCAGGAACCAGGAGGACACAACATCCCTTTACTCCACCCATGCATTACCAAGGACAATGGCCCCTTTTGCATGTACCTTGCCAAGCGAATGCAGCAGTTGCAGAGAGCACATAGGTTCCTGACCAGGCAAATCCAGAGTCTGTAACACCTATCCTATACAGATAGGCTGAAAACTCTGTCCCTGTACTTAGTCTCATACAGACTGATCATAGGTGACCTGTGTCTGGCATACAAGGCCATTTCCAAACCAGCCTTAATGGTGCTTCTGCATATCTGTAAGACAAACCCCAGTTACACAACATGCACACAAGGCCCTCACCTGGTCTGTGACATGTATAGCACTTGTTGGTGGGATAGTGTAGTGTCCCACACAATACACTGTAAAATACACTCCCTCCCCATGTCTAGCAGAGTACATGTATAGCCCCCTTGAAGAAGAAGAAGCCGAACGACTGCATGGGAAATGGATGAGACATCCCTGGGATCCCCAGTGTGTCCCAGCTGGACAGGGGAAACAGATGCTGGCTTTGAAGGGACATGGGCAAAAGTCTGGGCTAGGCTTATGAGGGCATCAAGGCCAGTAGCCTGGTATCATCTTATGAGGTTGTGCACATAGTACTTTACATGTTTCCTATATGTATTGCAGACTGTCCTGCAGTGTTGTTGAAATGAATTCCTGCAAGTCTGAACTGTGTAGGTACTGCAGTGATAGTGTATAGTCTTGTTTCATCATCAGTTATCATCACATATTGTCACACCTTATCATTGTGTGTGGTCTGTATAGCAGTAAGTCTGCTCTTACAGTATATGCATATGCACTTGGTGACACTGCATAGCTCACTCCAATAGCCTTGGTCTTGGTCACAATTACCATTCTGCTACTAGGCCCATCACACATTAGGATTTGTCACCCTTTGTTGTGGGCCTTACAGCAGCTGTGAAAGAGATGAAGTGTGGCAGGCAGAACTATCATAAGGTCTGCCCTGAAGGGCCCATAGGTGTTAAAGATGTGCCAGACTGTACCAGGAGAGAGAGAGAGAGTGTGTGTGTGTGTGTGTGTGTGTGTGTGTGTGTGTGTGTGTGTGTGTGTGTGTGTGTGTGTGTGTGTGTGTGTTTCTGTGTTTCTGTGTGTGTGTATATATATATATATATATATATATATATATATATATATATATATATATATATATATACATATCAGCAAACATAATACTGCAGGGTGTTAATTTACATACGAATGAAAAAACAAGAATCATGGCTGGACTGCAGAGGAACGTTCTAAAATACTTTAATTTAAACGCTTAAAAATAAAAGTTACGTTTTTCGTCCTGTTTGCATACAAGACTTCTTCAGAAAAATAACACAGTTAGAAAATTTTAAAGTGTAGTATTTATACAATGTTTATAAAAAACGCGCAAAATTCTTAATTGACGCTTATCTTCTTAAAGGAATATATGTACATATATGATAACAAAAAGACAAACAGAAAAAGAGACCGGACAGCTTCAATTTATACTAACAACTTTAAAGATCGCTTTATATGTATGAAAATATATATATATATGCATGTGTATATAATTATATACACATATATATATTATATCTCAATAGGGGAAATTGTATAAATATATATATATATATATCTCACATGACCAACATTCAAATGCCCAATGATTTAATATTTCCGATATTCTGAAGATGTTGAATATACGGAAAATTGATTAAATGAATATTTAATAAATATTTAGATAAATATGTGCAAATATGCGTGTATAGATCTGTATGTGTTTATACATATCGAAACATGTACTATATCTATTGAATTTTTATTAAAATTTATTAAAAATATTAAAAATGTTAAGATTATTAAAATTCAAAGATATGTTGTATATGGACATACTACATATTTTTTCTGTTATATATACACATATACACATACTTCCACACCCCCACACACCCACCCACACAAACACATCCATACACATACACGCACACACACATACAAACACACAAACAACCACAAAAGACTCACACCCCCTCAAGCACAACCTCAGCCTCACTTTATACACGATATATGTCCAGCCGTGATTCTTGTTTTTTCATTCATTTGGATATAATATCGTTTTTCGAAGTTTGTTTGTGCGAACATGGCTGAGGACACTTTGCAGGGAATGCCGGAAATCTTAAGAGCTACAGAAATGGAAACCGAGAATGACGGAATGAACAAATTAACACAACTTATAGCTCTTTTATCTCAGAAGGTAGAGACAATGAACGAGAGACTGGACGCAATTTCAATTTCTTACATCCCAAATGGACAGCGAGATCGTAGGGATGTATTGAAGACACAACAACCAACACAATCGCAGGGGAGCTTGTTTGGAAATGAAGGAAACATAATACAAACAGGTACTGTAATGGGGGCTAATGCTCTCAATGCATCTAATGCTTCTTTGAATGTTGTCAATACGCCTAATATAGGGCAAAGGCTACAGATACCTTGTGTGGCGACATCTTTAACATCAAATGCTAATGACAATAATAACAGTATTACCTCTCCACAAAATGAGGCAAATACAAATGTAGGGAATAATATACCAGTGACAGAGAGAATGGGTACACAGAATCAAATGAATATTAATACATCACCTATAGGAACACAAATTCCAAATTTAAAAGACTGGTTAATAACACCAGTGGGCTTAAATACATCGGAACATTCAAATAGTGAGATAGGAATGGAACAAAACGATAGCCCACTTTTGGCCAATCTATTGGATAATTTGGATAATAACATGCTAAAATACAAGAAACTCAATCTCGAGATAGAGTACTTTCAAGAATGTATTAAAGCAAATATAGTTCCTAAAGGTTTAAGAACTTGGCGTTATCCTACTGGTTTGGTCACTGGTTCTGAATTTCATAAAGACCTCATAAAGGCTTTCAATCAACAAGGCCTACAATTGATGGAAATTATGATGAAACATTATACCATACAAGCCAAAGAACTGGGAGAAAATATTGAACATTTAGATGGTACTATAAGACAACATAATGACTTTATTCGATATAAGTATGACTATCTAAGGTGTTTCCAAAGCATCGAAAAGCATATTGAGAAGCTTAGGTACACAAAAATTAAAAAATTGGACAGGGATAGGCTGCAATATAATCAAGGTAGAGCATATCCTCCACCTCCGACATCACAGACAAGATTGAGGCCTATGGCAAATCAGACCAATTCTAGTAATTCTAGTAATCAGGAGACTAACGCTAGGCACAATATGGTGTCAGCTAGTAATCAAGATCAATCTTCCAATTTTTGTCAACAACAAGCAAATGATGACCAATTGCTTAATGATCAAGTAAGACGAAGTGAAAGACTAAAGGAATGGAATAATCTGGAAGTTGGGCCTTCAAGCAACATAGCTAAATCGAACAACAATCAGGGTTTTCAGAAACCCAATCAGAAAAAACAATGGAACAAGAGGAAGAACCGAAACAACAGGAGATGACCAATGAATCAGACCAATGCTTGGTCCCCATATTAGTAAAAAATCGAAAAGGGGATTTCACTATATATAATTATTCTTCATTTCAGGTCTCGAATCATATGGCAGAAACCCTATCAAAGGGTCTAACCTTTGTTCCATCATCTAAGATGGATTTAGCTAAAACAATTTGTGACTTGAAACTATTTGTCAGAAAATTAAATTTGAAAATGTTATTGGGAAATCAAGTACCACAAAATTCTGGGTTGAGTCCCTAGTGTTTATAATCCTCCCTTACAAAATGCTCTTTTTATATTTGAGAAGGTTTGTGAATTGGATATAAGAAAATTAAGTAAGGGTAAGTTCAAAGGAATTAATAACTTAGTTCAGGAAGAAAGGGAAGACCATGAGGCTTTAATGTCCGCCAATGTCAGGATTATGAATCCTGATAAGGGCGGAGGTTTGGTCTTCATGGATTTACCAGATTATGAAAATCGCATTATGAACATATTGGAAAGTGATGCATATATAAAAGCATCACTCAATGAATACAATAAGGCGAACCAGTTCATAAAAGGATTTCTCAATGAGTTGTTCATAGAGGCCAGAATAGATTTGCACACTTATAATTATTTAACTATCCTGGTCCCTCGAACACCATACATATTTGGAGTGCCCAAAATACATAAGAGTCTTCACAACCCACCATTTAGACCTATAGTCGATGGTAGAAATTCGTCAACTCATGCATGTGCAAAATTTGTAGATTCAATGTTAAAGAAATATGTAATACAAGAATCATGGATTTTAAAGGATTCTTGGGCTTTTTTAGCCAGTTTGAATAATTTTTCTTATTCACAACAGTATAGTTTTGTAACAATGGATATAAAGGACTTATATACTTGTATCCCCCAACAAACAGGTATTGAATGGGTAATCTCTAGAATGGGCAAACTGAATGCACCCCAGGCAGAGATAACCCTGGTTCAGGAGTTGTTGGACATAATCCTGTCTTATAACTTCATATTATTTAACAAACAATATTACAAACAGAGAGAAGGAGTGGCAATGGGTTCACCATGTGGTTCTAGTTATGCCAACATGGTGTTGGCACATTGGGAGACCGCATATATTTTCACAAATGTATTGTTCAAAGATATTGTCAAATTTTATGGTAGGTTCATCGACGACATTTTTATAATCATAGATGGGTCATCAGTGGAAGCAATAGAATTGATTCATATGATGAATAATACAACTGAATTTTTAGAATTATCCCATTCGTCTAATGATAATGTTATGGTCTTCCTGGATGTTGAGGTATCTAAAAATAATGTTGATAGGCGTTATGAAGCGGTATTATACAGGAAACCAACATATTCAAATAAATTTTTACATTTTTCTAGTGCCCACCCATTTCACCAAAAACGTTCAGTTTTAAAAGGTCAATTAGTAAGGGCTGCAAGAATTATATCTATTGATAAGAATTTTCAAAAAGAATGCATGTTATTAAAGGAAATGTTTCTCAATAGAGCTTATCCTATCCAATTGATAGATGATTTAATTCAAGAAGTAACATTAAAAAGAAAGAATGGTATTTATGAACCAATACTTAATACCAATGTAAATTCCTTCAATGAAGAAGTGAACATAAGTGAGTTGGATCTAGATCAGGTAGCGAATGCACCTTTTCAAACTGAATTCAACTCAGCATGTATTATGAGTTTTTCATCTAACTATTTGGATATAAAAGAAATTATTTTCAAAAATTGGTCCTTATTAAATGATGAAATGGATCTAAGTACCATTTTTAATTTTATACCAAAGGTGATCTGGAGAAAGGGTATTAGTTACAGAGAAATTTTTCAAAGAAAAAGAAATTGTATAAATAGAAATATAGGTATGAAACAATGTGGTTGCTGTCCCTATTGTTATATAATAGATGAAGGTATTAATACAGTCATTAATTCCTATACGATTTGGTTAAAGGACAGTTATAACTGTAATACAAAAGGAGTAGTTTATGTTGCAAAGTGCCAAGCATGTCCCTCATTTTATATAGGTAAAACAGATAGAAGATTAAGGGACAGAATATCTGAACACCTGAGAAGCATAACACATAAAAGGGAGGACAATGCTTTGGCAATGCATATCATAATGCATCCACAACACAAATTTAAATTTAAAATAATTCAGCAAATCCAACAAGATGATAGAGGAGGGCCATTTACCCTACTATTGGAGAAAATGGAATTGATTTGGCAACTTAGATTGAATGCCTTTGTGAACCCAGGTCTAAATGATAAATGTTCTATAATGTGCCTGTTGAGGTTGAGAAATTTAGAAAGATAGGTTATAATATATAAAGAGATTCCCAACAATCATAAAATAATAAAATATAATCTTCAATATAATTATTAACAATTGGATATATAAACAGTCCTTTATATAAATATTCATATTATATATTTCATATCCAATATTTTATAATATTTTGTATTTTATATAAATGTTATAGGATATAAAATTTATGGTATCATCGAATTATTATCATTTCTAAATTATGGATATAAATATCAATGTCAATATTATATTTATTTAGAAATTTTCTAAATTTATGTATTTTTTATTTAAATTTTTCAATATATATATATATATATATATATATATATATATATATATATATATATATATATATATATACATATATATATATCTATATATATATATATATCGACATAAAGTGTTTTTTATTGTAAGGTGTTATCAAACATTGAATGGTAAATAATTGATGAATTGTCAATATAGAACTTTTGAGCATTCTATAATTTTCATTGAAATGCAAGTTTAGATTGTGCACATACAAACATTCAAAGGCACAACTGGTATATATTTTATTGCATACTATAATTATTTTATATTTTATATATTTTATATATTTGATAATTTATTATTTAATAATTTACATCTCACATTTTATAAAATTTATAAATTTATAAAATTCATATAACACACGACATATTTACACATTTTTTATATATATCGTATATAAAGTGAGGTAGAGGTTGTGCTTGTGGGGGTGTGAGTCTTTTGTGGTTGTTTGTGTGTTTGTATGTGTGTGTGCGTGTATGGGTATGGATATGTTTGTGTGGGTGGGTGTGTGGGGGTGTGGAAGTATGTGTATATGTGTATATATAACAGAAAAAATATGTAGTATGTCCATATACAACATATCTTTGAATTTTAATAATCTTAACATTTTTAATATTTTTAATAAATTTTAATAAAAATTCAATAGATATAGTACTTGTTTCGATATGTATAAACACATACAGATCTATACACGCATATTTGCACATATTTATCTAAATATTTATTAAATATTCATTTAATCAATTTTCCGTATATTCGACATCTTCAGAATATCGGAAATATTAAATCATTGGGCATTTGAATGTTGGTCATGTGAGATATATATATATTTATACAATTTCCCCTATTGAGATATAATATATATATGTGTGTATATAATTATATACACATGCATATATATATATTTTCATACATATAAAGCGATCTTTAAAGTTGTTAGTATAAATTGAAGCTGTCCGATCTCTTTTTCTGTTTGTCTTTTTGTTATCATATATGTACATATATTCCTTTAAGAAGATAAGCGTCAATTAAGAATTTCGCTCGTTTTTTATAAACATTGTATAAATACCACACTTTGAAATTTTCTAACTGTGTCATTTTTCTGAAGAAGTCCTGTATGCAAACAGGACGAAAAATGTAACTTTTATTTGTAAACGTTTAAATTAAAGTATTTTAGAACGTTCCTCTGCAGTCCGGCCGTGATTCTTGTTTTTTCATTCGTTTGGATATAATATCATTTTTCGAAGGTTGTTAATTTACATATGTTGCCTTCCCCTTGCAGGTGAACATGGGGGTTGGTGTCTCTCCCTCTCACAACCTGATGTTAGTGTCTTAGTGGACTCCCATGATGATGGTGGTCATAGTGAGGCAGAGGTGGGGTTGTTGGTGCCTGAAACTGTGCCATTGTTTGGTATCCCACTTTCACCCACCATGTCCCAACACACAGTCAGTTTTCCCACACATACCAAGTCACCAGCAGCCATGGATAATGGACAGGTTGAGGGTGGTGGGATGGAACATGCTAGTGTGTTGACTATGGTGAATGTGAGTGTAAACACCAGCCATAGACAGAGAGCAAGTGAGGTCACACACAGGCAGATGGACAAGGGTGCTTGATGGAGGACTGCTGCCCATTAAGCCCATGTTGTAAGTGCACAGCAGGTGTTATCAACACAAGTTATGGTCTGTCATGGAGGCACAAGCGTGTACTGACTGCAACACCAGACAGATGCTCAGGGTCATGAATGCAGCACTTCCTGCCATGCATGACGACCTGCACGGCATTTGTGATGCCATACGTCATCTTACCGATGTTGTGGATAGACAGTGGGGTGAGACATTGTCACTGCTCAATCGTGCAATGTCTGTGATTGAGCATGTGATGGGAATAGGGCATCGGCCAGGTGGACGTAGGTCAGCAACATGATCAGCTGACAGCCCATATGGCCATGCACATTCACAGTCCCGTAGTGGCAGTACCAACATTAGTATCAAAGGGAGGGTGTTGTCCACACAACACCGGAGCAGGCTATAGGCGCATTGTCCTGGCCAGTCAGGGATGCAGATCCAGCAGACAGCAGTCAACATCGGGGAGTAGTACTGAATCTGTCATTGGGCCTAGTGGTGCTAGTGATACTCCTGGCAGAAGCAGTTCCCGCATCTCTGCCGGGAGATGGTGAACCATACATCCTGCCATGTATGGTCCATGGTGAGCCAACATAGCCCTGTGACGGGGATCCACATGGCTTTATGGTGTGCAGACAAACACTCACACATCCCTATCACAGGCTTTTCACCACCAGGCATGCACAGCTCCTCTGCATGGCTCATTTGAACACCACTCTTCCAGACACACACACACACACACACACACACACACACACACACACACACACACACACACACACATGATGTCAGCCATATGGCCCAGCCTAGCCCTCTGGCAATCCAACACCACACCCTGTGCATGTGATGATACTTGTGCCACAACCCTGTTATTCATACCATCGATGCACAGACATGTTCATATGAGTCTGATGCACAGGGTGACTATAGTACAGTGTAGTAATGTCATTATGTGTAAGGTGCTCTTTGCTGGCAGTAGTTATTGGTACACATCAAGGTGTATGTTCCTTGTTAGCCATTATGCACTATTGTTAGTACTGCTGACTGACTGTAGTGTCATGTACTGTATTCTTGTTGTGTTCCAGATTTCTGTTTGTCTGCAGGCTGTGACCTCCTGACAGTAGCAATGATGAGCAAAGCAGAGTGGAAAAACAGTGACCTTTTTCAAAGCCAAAGTACAGCTGTATATGTACATGTTTACCAGGTGTATTTACATGCAATAGTGTGTGAGGGGCAATTGTGACAGACAGTGTGACCTTGCATACATACCCTTGACACAGCCACCTAGCCTTCATACATGTCACCTGGGTATTCTGTAGGACTGCAGGCTCACACATACAGATGGGATTTTAGTTTGGAGTGATTGATTGGCCCCAAAAAGTGTTGGATACACTGGATATTAAAACAAGAAGGATGCTTCATGCTTACCAAATTATTTATAAAAATCAGAGCATGCCAAGATTATATATTGCCCATTCCAAAGGAGGGATGAGCCTCCTTGAAATTGATTACATGTATAGATGTACAATCCTGGGATTCCACACATATCTACAGACCTCACAAGATCCAAATGTAGTGAAAGTTTTGAACCATGAGGAGAATAAATCTAAGATGACATTTCTGATTAATCTAGTAGAAATATATCGACGTCAAGCAGGAATGGAAATCAAACCAGAAATGGACAAAAACCAGGCAGCAACTTAATGTGCTAAAAAAAAAGAAAGAATATAAGGTGAAGGACTAGGTGAGAAGGCAAGAAATGTGGAAAAAACAAATATAGTTGCAAGTACAGAAAACTTATGGAAGGCCTCATGTTGATTAAGAATGAATGCAGGAATGGTTAAGAAGAGGTAAATTCACATCAAGAAATAAAAGGTTAATATTGGCAACCCAAGATAGTGGGCTATGTACATGCTAGTTTACAAAGTCCATTGAACATGTGAGAGAAACAGACATATGTAGGTTTTGTAAAACCAAATTGGAAACAGTCACACACCTTGTTGCTGGTGGCAATGCACTAATGGCAGAGGGACTGTATACTGAAAGGCATAATAATGTGGCAAGACTGTTACACTGGAGATTGTGCAAATATTATGGTTTTGAAGAGGCTGAAAAACACTGGAAACATGATCCACAAAGCATCATAGAAAATGATGAAGTTTATATCACATGGGATCACCCAATACTGACAGTTTAAAAGATAGATGCTAGAAAACCAGATATAGTGGTCCAAGAAAAGAAGACAAAAGTAGCATTGGTCATTGAAATTGCCACACCCAGTGACTACACTGCCTTGCATACAGAGAGGCACAAAGTCATAAAATACCTTGATCTGCAGGCATAAATGAGAGCCATGTGGAAGAATGATACCCAAACAGTTCCAGTAGTAGTAGGCACAACTGGTCTTATAAAAAATAATTTACAATCGTATTTAGATATGTTACCAGTTCATGTAACACCATACGAATTGCAGAAGGAGTCATTAATGGGCACATTGCAGGTGCTACAAAGTGCACTTTTAGCTAACATCAAAGAGTGAAACAATACTAATTTCATGAACTTTAATCGTACTTTGACTTAGGATTGGGATCCATTCCAGTTATGGTATTAGAAACCCAAAAAACTTGGAGAAATTAAAAAGGCGGTTACATGATCAATGGCACTAGGTGCTGCATGATATATTTAAAAACAACACACATCTTCACAGCTCAGATGGCTTAGTGGTCAACTGCTGTGACTATAATGTACAGGGTTCTGGGGTTCAAGGCCTGCAAAGGCTATTTATTTTGTTGCTAGGCAAAACAAGGACTGTTGGATACAGGGTGGTTAAGGCAGTTTTGAGCAGCTTTAAGTGGGTTTGCGTGGGTTTGCCCAATGGTAAGCGGTGCCAACGTACGGTTAAATGAATAGGCGCTTACACCGCATAGACTTCGCGTACCAGTGCGCAAATGTGCTTAGGATTTACATTTAAGCAATGCTTGCACCTGCTTAGCATAGCTCAGCCCTGGTAACCAGTGATCACATCCCAGTCTGATTAAATAGGAGGGTAATGACATCTTTAATAAGTGTATTTAATCCCATGTACATAACATGCTTCTATGTGCTGTCATTACAGTAGCAAGGAGTATACATGGCTAGTACCACGATCTTTTCTCATCATATGTGTTTCATACATGGGTAGTATCCCAGGTTATATGCAGTCACACTTGCATGTATTGTATCCTTACATTGTTACTTTTAACAGTGCTTTTAAAAGTAAGAGTAAATTGCAGATTGCAGTACTGGAACCATATACCCCTGCATACAAAGCTGGACTCTGGGTACTGACTATCATGTTCTTGGTGTGTGAGCTGTATGTTTTTAAGCATCTCCTATTGGATATTGATCTGATATGTTGATATTAACTGTAGACTACTATGTGTTTAGGACATGTCATTGAGGACTGTAGGCATGTAGTAATGGCATACCTATCAGTGTCAGATGTCTATCTGTCAAAACATTCATCCTAATGCATAATCTGTTGGCTAGCTAATTTCTGTCTGTCCTCTGTACAGATGTGCAGATGGGTATCAGTCTTGGCTACTTACAGACAATCTCAGATTGAATGAAACTGACATGTCTGCCCAGCTGTGTTATGAATGCCACAGCTAGAAAACACCATCCTGTATGCACCACATGCCATGGATACCTCAAACACACTACCACAGTCAAATGAACATGCTTGGGTACAGGTCTCTAACCCAGACACTGGGCATGTTATGCACTATATGTTGCATACATATCAATTGGAGCACCTCACTGGCCCTCTGCAAGAGAAAACCAGATGATTGGATGTTGAATTTAACTGTCATGCTGGGGATCACTCAAGTGGCATCGGTTGATAGATGGCCTGCTGATAGATGTCAGGTGGCATGATACCAGTGTACCCACATGCCATATTCTTCTCATGTCTCCATAGACATTAGCCTGGTACATACCTAGGAACATCTGCACCTACGGACCTCAGTACTAACAAATGTGTCATTGTGCATTACTGAGAATAACAGTGTCTGTGTGTTTGTAAACTTGTATTTGAAAAATACTCTGAGGGCCTTCTCACCCAGTACATCCCCCATTGCTATACTTAAAAATGGCTGCTGCTGTAATTCACATTAAATGTAAATTGTTACACTCTTTACCCTATGGGCTACCTGCAGCTTGCAGTACCAGTATAACACTGTTCTATAAATGGGTAGATAGGTGTGAGTTACCCTCTGAGTCCTGCAAATGTGGGTTTGTGTGTGTGTGTGTGTGTGTGTGTGTGTGTGTGTGTGTGTGTGTGTGTGTGTGTGTGTATGTGTGTATAATTGTGTGTGAGTGTGCATATTTGTAGGAGACAGAATTCTGAGGCCACATTCTCCAAATACAATAAACCTTGCCATACGTTATACGGGATGGTGATGTTGCTGACATTAGGAGAGCCATGACAAACTCTCACCCTACTATCCCTGTGGCATATGCAATAAATGCATATCCCCTGTAGTAGCACTGATTAGATAGACAAGGGTTTGTATTGCAGTCCTGGTCCATGTGTGATTGTGAGTATGTCAGAGCATTATCATGGATTTCAGTGAGTACAATGTCAAATTTGCGGTGTGGGTGATGGGCATATTGTCTTTACACCATTGTATCCCCAGTACATGTCCCAAGGTCCACTATATGAGAACCGCTGTCACCAATACTCATACAGGTAACTGATTACACTATCCAGCTCAATGATGCATGTGCTGTATGCAAAAACTCCGTAACAGTATGAACTCACTGACAAGGTAGTTAGCACTGCTAAACCCAGGTCTGTCAAATGTGTCTATGACTGTATGTGTTTATCAATGTGTATATGACAGTATGTCATACTATGTATTGTTCATTAACACCCAGTACATCCCCAGTACCATACTTTACAAGGCCTGGTGATGTTCTTCACTTAATAGGAAACTCGGGACACAACTCATCCTAAAAGCTCTGTAGTGTGCGCATTTAAGGCCAAACACATTAGTAGCAATGAGAACCTAGGTAGGGGCTCTACTCTCAGTGTTGTCAAGTAAGTGTGTGTATATGTGAAGGGATCTACTTCAGTTTGCAGAAAATATATGTCCAAGGAGATCATTTGTCCGAGAACTAACTGGCAAAAGGTAACATTTCAAAGGAATCATCTTGTGGAAATTTATTCCATCAAAACTAGTAGTGGATGTGTAAATGCCCTCTTCCCCACTGTACAGCTGCACAGCGATACTGGAGTTGGTATATATAGTTGGGTGTGGTTATTGTGGGCACAGCCACCTACATTGGGGTTATTGTTGTGTGTATCCCCCTGCTTAGTGTGCTGTTATACTGTACAGTTTATGTTAACAGGTTAAGTATTAGTTGTTAATCACACTATGTGTGGTTCTACACCACCCCACACCCACCAAACTGGGGGGCTGTGCCACCCACACCAGCACACCTATGTTTACCAACTCTAGGATTGCACTACATTGGGGAAGAGGACATATACTCTGCCAGTACCATCGTCAATGACATTAAACTGGCAGACTGTTTACTGATGTGATGTTTTGGCTATTTGGTCTTCGTGGAATTATATAGGCCAAAATGAGTTCACTGCAAAATGAAGTACATCCATGTGTACAGTATTCTCTGTGTATTGCATCAACACTAAAGCCTCTGTGTGTGTGTGTGTGTGTGTGTGTGTGTGTGTGTGTGTGTGTGTTTGTGTGTGTGTGTTTGTGTGTATGTGCATTTGTGTGTGTGTGTGTGTGTGTGTGTGTGTGTGTGTGTGTGTGTGTGTGTGTGTGTGTGTGTGTGTGTGTGTGTGTGTGCCACCCCGTACACTTACCATTGTCCACTGTGGAAGAACTGCTGGCATCAGCCACCATGCACTCACCTGTATACAACCATCAGACCTATCAGCCATGTGGCACATTCAGTAACTGTTATACAGACCTGTTACTTGTGTTCAGCTGTACCCGGGATATGACACAGTCACTGTGTCACCACAGTGTCATACCTCTTGTAGGAAAGGACAGCACGACAACATCATGCTGACACATAGACACCTACAACACAAACAGAATACATTATGGAGACCACAATCAGTTAGTGTTAATAACAGCTGTAATGCATCATGGCTGGACAGCTACACACCCTGACATGTAAGCATTAAACATTCCAGCTGAAAACACTTTAAACAGCATTTCATTGCTCAACCTTAGTACATTCACCATGTGCATCAGAACCATATTAGCATGCCCCTGCATCAATGGTATGGATGACAGGGATGTGGCACAGGTGTCATCAGATGCACAGGTTGTGCTGTGGGTTTGCCAGAGGCCTAGCCTGAGCCATTTGGTTGACATCATGTGTGTGTGTTAGGGGGTTCTTTATCAAATGGGTGGTGCATATGTGGTGTGTGTAGGTATGGAGGTGCCCTAGCTGTGTTGGTGATGTGTGTGTTTGTGTGTGTGTGTGTGTGTGTGTGTGTGTGTGTGTGTGTGTGTGTGTGTGTGTGTGTGTGTGTGTGTGTGTGTGTGTATGTATGCACACAGTTTTGCCATGTGGCTGCCCTATACAGGAGTTTGTTGGACAGCTGCAGACCATACATGGCAGGGTGTACAGTTTACCATGTCTGGCAATGGACAAGATAACTGTGCCTGCCAGGGGTTCCACAGACACTACCAGGCAGAAGCCCAGATATGGTACTCTCCCTGATGATGACAATTACAGCACCCCCCCCCCGCAGTGCTGGTGCTGGTACTGCCACTACAGGAGCGGCTGTGAGTTGTTGCATGTAAATGTAGACCTCCGCCTGTTGGTGTGGCTGACCTACGTCCACATGGCTGACACCCTACTCCCACCACATGCTCTAACACAGACACCACACTGTCAAGGATTCCTACCATCTATCCAGGACCTCTGCAAAATTATGGTGGGCACCTGTAAGATCACGGATGGTGTCAAGTCAGCAGAGTGAGTAGCCCACTGGAGCCTCTGACTCTGTCTGGTGTAATGTTCCATATGTGCCTGTGCCTCCATGATGGCCTGAAACATGCATCTGGTGACACCTGCTGTGGCACTTCTGCTAGGGACATGATGGCCAGCAGCACTCCTACAAGCATCCCTGTACATCTGGCTGTGTGGTACCTTGCCAGTCATCCGGCTATGGCTGCTGTGTACAGACACACTTGCCATAGTCCCCACACTGTCCTGTCCCATGCCACCACCCGTCAACTGTCCCTCATCTATGGCCACTGGTGATGGGGTATGTATGGGCATTGTGACTGTGTGTGGGGATGTGATGGATAAAAGACGGATGTCACCTGATGGCACAGCTTCAACCCCTGACAACCCTGCCTGTGCCTCACCATGCCTATCATCATTGTCAGAGTCTGTATGGACACTAACATCAGTTTGCCTGCAGGAGGGAACCTGACCCACCTCACCACCTGTGAGGGGCAAACAAAAAATGTAATTAAAGTCCTGTACATTATTGTTTACCTCAACACACACACACACACACACACACACACACACACACACACACACACACACACACACACACACACACACACACACACACACACACACACACACACACACACACACACACACACACACACACACACACACTTACAGGTGAGGTGGCACAAAGATATTACACAGACTTCTCATTACCCAACAGTCAACATGCTTGACATATGGCACTCAACAGCATGCACTCCAGCTATACTCAGTCCTTGTTACCAACATTATACATCTCTGTGATGCATGAGTTGTGTTAGTAGGTGATGCCCCTTCCCCTGGAACACACTGCACCCATGTACACGGTATAACTGTGCACATGTACAGTGCACTGGCATGTACTGTGCACCATATCTTATGAGTGTACACACCATTTCTGAATGTGTATATGTGTGGCAGTTATGTTTGCTCTGTTGCTCATAGCCCCTATGTGTTTGTCTGATGCATACCTGGTTTGATATGTGGACGGATGTCAATAGTTAATGCCTGACCTCTGATTTGCAGATCTCATCATCAGCAGTACATGATTAAGCGATAAAATATGATTACACTGACAAACCTTCAAAGCTTAATGTGGATATGAGGAGTGTACACACCCTTGTTGACATGCCAGCCACAATACTGTATATGTTAACATTACACACACCTATGTGACATATGACCTATGCAATCAAATGCAGTATGAAATTAATGTATTGTCATGCAGATGCTGAATGAGATGCATACAACATGTGAGTTGCATAAGTGTGCACAACCTTAACACAATGGTTTGTTGCAGCACTTGTTAAATGAACTACAGCAGACACTATTCCCGGAAGGGGTATACTAACATGGTCCATCTTCACTTGCCATTATTTGATCACTACGCCCTACAAATGTCCCCCAACTCTGCTGGATTGGAAGGTCAGCTCATGTGCACAGCCCTTGGAGGTCACACAGTGTCTTCACTATTGCTGTAGAGTCAGGGTTATGTCTGGCACAATTCATGACCTTGACTGCGCTCAGATACAGCCATTCTTAGCAAGCTTTGGATATATGCTTCAGTTCACTGTTGTGTTTCAGGATGACACCCCTCCCCATCTTCAGCCTTATTGCAGATGCTTGACAACTATGGGCCACACATGAGTGTTATTTTGCAGTGTTCCAAATTCAGAACGCCATGTCTACCAGCCTAGTTCCTGCTAATGAACAACAAATCTAAATGTGTACACTGGCACCAGCAAGGTAAAAATGGGGATGGTGGTCCTGAGCTGGAGTGAGGTGTTGCTTGTGTACCACATGTATCTTTATGAATAATGTATGTAAGTTTCAGCCTTGGTCTCAGTACACCATTATACATAGTAACACATGCCTTTGAGAGACTTGATGTTATGCATGTGCTACATGTAGAGAGCCCTGGATGATGTTTCCTGTGGAACAACTCTTCTATCTGATTACCCTAACCCATAGGCCACACTTATGTAGATTCCAAGTGATTGTAGACACAGGTACTGCACTGGCAGTACATGCTAGACATTCCAGAAAGTCCCTCAGTGCTGCTGCATGTTTCTGGGCAGCCTCCATGACCAGCTTGCAAATGTGTTGTCATCTGTCTTGGATGGGCATCTGTTTATTTTCTACATTAATGTTGTCCCATACTTCATACACACATACATGACTGTCTCCACTGTTTGCCATGGTATATGCAATGGTGAGGTAAGGTTACATTTCCCACTCCTGAGTGCTACCTTTTGAATATGGGATCCATTCCATGGTTTGCAAGATGTGTGCAAGCCATCGCTGCCTCTGTTGTAGGTGAGTCAATGCATGTAATGGACATACTTCTTGGACAGCAGACCATTACTTGGTGTGACATTGAGGCCCTGTACTTGATGGAAGGTGTGCACTCAAGAAGAGTGAATGCTGTCAGTACCTCAGAAGCTGCTTCCACAATATGTTATTTGGAGTGTGTGCACACATATGCTTCCAATGTTTGTTAAGGTATGTATTCCCCATATTTGTTGTCCTAACATAGGATTCCATATTACACATTCATTGCTCATGTTAGGATCACATTACAGGTTGTAAAAGGTGTGGAATGTGGTATTGTGATTTGCCATTGTTTAGATTAGGAACAGTTGCTATTGTAATAGTGGTGTATACACTGTTGTAGCCACTGTATAAGGGTAATTTTTCAGACATGTCCCTACTGCAGGCCATTTGTCCCACTATTATGTTCATCTCTGTCCACACATCTTGCACTGACAGGTTGTTAGGTATACTGCAGGACTCTTACATACCCTTCAGATATGCCACCATGGTGACCACTGTGATGCAGTGCAGTTAACAGCAACAATAAGTGAACATGTACAGCATGCATTATGGGTAGATGTGTTAAATTTGTGCATGGCAAATAGCATGGCCATAACATGGCTGGTCTATTGGCAAACCTGAACAAAACAACTCCATAATCACCAGCTACAGGCTGCTGTCCCAGTTGTATACCAGAGGGACCTAAATAGTTGTGTGTGAGATGTAATGCCAGTAACCACACCTGTGGCATTGGTACAGGGTGGAAGCAGCATTTCAGCACATCAACAGTACAAACACACAATACTAGAGATTATGCACATCTGTTCATTACTACACTGCAGCAACAGACTATCTTATCTGACATATGCATGTAGATACTTTACAGATGAAGATGGATAAGCAACAGTGGTCTACTATTGTGCCCTGGGGCCTTACCTGCATGCTTCTCATCCATTTTGTAGGTGGCATCCACCTCCACAATACTATCTTCAGCTTGCTGGTTTGGCTAGTGGGCGGGTGCCCCAAGGCTGATGAGTAGCTCGTCAGCATGTGTCAGTGGGGCTGGATGGCATGACCCCCACCTGTGGCTAGCTGGTCCCTCCTAACTGCAGTGGCACACTGACGGGTGTGGTGGATCAGATCGGTGCACTGATGCCTCACCTGCTCATAATTGCGGGTGTGCAGGCCAACATCATTTACCCTGTGGATGAGCTCATTCCACAGGGCGGTCCTCTCCTGCAGATACTGGGCCCTGCGCCCAAAGAGGATGGCATGATGGACTATGAGGAACTATATTATGACATCATTTTTCAGGAGTGTGTATGCAGGGAGCCATTCCCAGGACATTGTACCTGGAAGACATAAAAAGGAAAAAAGGTCAGAAGACCTCATACTGCAAGGATATATAAGTTGTTAATTGACATCTCTCTCTCCCTACCATAACTGCAACAATAATCTAAACACACAAATCAATAGGTATTTTTACCCTGAACCTACTGTTGAGACATATGTCCTATTATTCACCAAATATTGAAATGCAGTTCTATTGATGTTCCATGTTAAAACACTATCACTGGTGGAATGTTGCTATCAATATAACCTGCATGGTGTTGTAATGGCCATTGTGGTTCCATATATGCATGTGTTCTGTTTGCTATGCAACTGTTTCAAATCTGATTTTGGTTAATGGGAATATCTATGCACGCTGTTATAACTAATTCTGGATTGTGTTGACTATTACTAACCCACATATGTTCTAAAACTGCAACACCATAGCACATTTGGGAAGGTCGGTCCCAGCGGACACACCTCTCCCACCTCATCTGGCAATAGCAAAAGGCCCCAGCACATCTGGGACCCACCCTGGGACCTCCTCATCTGCTGGTCCTGCACCATCTTAGGGTGTAACTACCTCAGGGAATGGGGCTGATCCACCCGGGAGTGGGCGTGGACAGGATACTGTCACCCGAAGTCAGGTCCAGGGATTGGTGCGTAGTGAGCTCTGAAGAGAGTATGGAGATCTGCTACACCAGCTTGAGGGTCTCATGGCCCAAATAGAGGGTCAGCCTGCCCCTCCTGCTTAGCCACCAAAGCAGCCACCTTCAGGCCATGAAGGTGCAGTGGTAACTGCCCATGGGTGGGGACCTCAGTCCCACTATTTCCATTTGGGGGCTCATGGGCTTCTGATTTCCAAACAACCCTCCCCATCCAAGGTGTTTACCCCCCACATGTGTTATATACCACCTCTGTATGCTGTCGTGTATGTCTTCTGACCCAACCTACTATCCTTCCCCAACATCCCACTCTCACCTTAAAAAAAAGGGCAATCTGTCCCCTCCAAAAAAAAATTTTGCCCCATACATAACTGTCCATTTTGCACACATGTCCACTGGACACATGTAATCTTGTCTAAATGGCTTTACAACACATTATTGTTGCCCTCACACCTCTCTCAGGGGTTTCTGTATCCAAATTCAGTATATATGCAAAGCTGTTGCTGTAGAGGAAATGGACAGCTATGGACCTTTCCTACACCCATCCTGCACATCCCTAGCTACTTTCCCTATTGTCTTTCCCTCTTTGAAACCCCTTTTTCACCACTTTCATATCACCCCTTTTTTCTTTTCTTTTAAAGAAATTAGCATGGGGTAAGTGGGAGTAAGCTCTTTTAAGCAGTACTAAGCAGGAATAAGCTTGTTTGCATGGTGCTAAGCAATGCCTACACAGATTAAGCACTTTTCCAGCTAACTGTAAAAATATTTAACTGGCAGTTAGCATTGCTTACCACCATGCAAACCCACTTACAGCTGCTTAAAAGTGCTTTAATCACTCTGTATCCAACAGCCCTTGCTCTGCCCAGCAACAAACTAATCAGTCCTTGCAAACCTTGAATCCAGGACCCTGCACACCATAACCACAGCAATTTACAACTAACCCATCTGAGCTCTAGATATGAGTGATGTTTTCTCAAACATATCATGCAGCACAGTCATTAAACAGTAGGGAAAATGTATGTATATATATATATATATATATATATATGTATGTATGTATGTATATATATATATATATATATATATATATATATATATATATATATATATATATATACACACACACACACACACACACACACGTATATATCACCTGTCCATGCATGATTGGCAGTGGAGTTTTACAGTGTCGAATTGCCAGCCCAGCACCCAACCTTCCACAGAAGGCACACACACACACACACACACACACACACACACACACACACACACACACACACACACACACACACACACACACACACACACACACACACACACACACACACACACACACACACACACACTCACACCTAGGGCCAATTTAGAGTGTCCAATCCACCCACATCATCTCTTTGGGATGTGGGAGGAAACCGGAGCACTCAGAGGAAACCCACGCAGCCACAGAGAGGGCATGCAGACTCCACACAGAAGGCACTCCAGCTGAGGATCGAACCAGAGAACCTTTTGCTGTGAGGCAACAGCGCTAACCGCTGCACCACCACAGCCACCCTCTGTTTATATATATATATATATATATATATATATATATATATATATATATATATATATATATACATATATATTTAGTGCATTTGGACATTGGATCCACACTCTGAACCTCTCACTGCAAAACAGCTAACCAAAGTCACTGTAAATGGGGGTGAAGGGGCCCAAAATAGGGATCTCATGTAATTATTGCCATTATCCTTTCCTCCATAGCTAAACTGTTCTGCCTTGCAACAAAATAGAGAATCACATGTGGACAAAGCCTAACATTTGGTGGGGATATATAGGGACAGATCATAGATATGCGTATTACAAACCTATGAAGTTTGTACAAGATACATTTCACATTACCATGACTGTTCTGAAGGTGGTAAGGTCTGAAACTCATGTGTCTGCCATTACTTCATTACGTCCATCTTCAGCTGTTTGCCAGACTAATACAGATGTTTGGAGGAACAGAACAAACACCGTGATAGCATAAATCTTGAAATTCTGTGCAGATCTGCACAGTTGACAGGTATGGCCCACTGCAGACAGAGCCAGATGCCATGTCCATAGCATTTTTTCAGCAGGATATCATTACAGAAAGTATTGATGGCCCATCTACATTTTTCATAATCATCTATCCCATTATTACAGACTAAGTATTACATTCAATTACATGCTTACATGTTTCACATACCTGGTTTAACTTCAGGTTCCTTCTTTGTACAGGAGATGTCTTCCTGTTTTTTATTTCAAGATTTTCTTTATGTTTTTTTGGTGTGTGTGTGTGTGTGTGTGTGTGTGTGTGTGTGTGTGTGTGTGTGTGTGTGTGTGTGTGTGTGTGTGTGTGTGTGTGTGTGTGTGTGTGTGTGTGTGTGTGTGTGTCTCTCTCTCTCTCTCTCCACTACTGGGATCAAGCTTGTTTGAGTAGGTTGAAGCACGGCTTTTGTATGTGATGCTCATGTTCAGGTGATGGCCTCTGCACCAGTTGCTGTTCCCCACTTGCTAATTGCATCCAGGCAGCTGTGTAGGTCTTCCAATAGCCAATGTCATAGCAGACCACTACTATAAATAACTACATCATGTGGGTGTTGTCCCTTTACCTTTACTGTATGGAAGACATCCTTCCTGTGTGTGGGCAGTGGTGTTACAGACATCAGATAACAATACCTCTTACAACAGGACTTGTAGACACAGGCCAAATACATGTTTGTATAAGGTTCCACACCTAGGGACAATGTGTGAGTATTGCTGTTATATGCATTGAATACTGCTAGTTTTACAGGGTTTGTGTGTACATGCTAGTTTGGCATGGAATGCAGTCTGTTTGCATAGCTGTCAATGTGAACTTATCCACATGATGGTCAGAGGATTGGCTGTTATGTTTTGTCTATTCCCCACACAGTCTTGTCCCTGAAATATCAGTGGTATTTTCTATGTTGATTGCTATCAGTACATGGCAACATCCCTTTGTGTTTCTGACTTCATATTCCTGAATAAGGGTATGTTGCAACCAATCTTGTAACACCAGTAATGTTCCCAATGTATAACAGCAATATTTCAAATATGGCCCTGTGATTCAGCCTCTGTTCTCCATCTATATACCAGGCTTTGTCCAGATGTCATGCAGTAGAAGGTTGATAGTTAGTGGTCTATCATTATTTAGTGCTGACATTACTGATATCATTCCAGTGTTGTTGTGGACTCCCACACAAATTGTGGAGTAGGATACACATATATGAGGGCTACAGCTGTACAAAATATGTGTGACCCTATACAGTCTGGAGGTCAGTGTATGAAGAACATTGTTATATGCCCTTGTAAGACATTTTATGGGGGGGGTATTAAATGTTTTTAACCTAGACTATTACAATATGTGAGGGATGTCAGTAATAAGAAACATTAAGGTATATGGCTGTAAATTTTCATATGTTTCACCATGGGAACAGTGGTGGGCTAGTGCTTACTGTCTTGCACACAGTTCTGTTTGTCAGTGTGATAATGGCATTTTAAGTTAAGCATTGTTATGTAATGGATACATTTATATTGTGACAACTGATACTTTTTCCCCTGGGGTGGAGTACAGAGTGTAATTGGAGGATGTTGAACTACATCTGTAATTAAGTGTTGATTGAGTCTTATCCTTGAGGCAAGTATGTTTTTTATTGTTGCACTACTTGAAGGCTTTAGCCTAGACAGCAAAGTATGTTATGTTTTGCAGATTATTGTATCATATGTTTTCTTTGACAGTTGCATTAATCAGTTATTATGTATTTCAAACACCTATAAGAAATGGCATAAACAACTGAAATAGTACACAGATAAACATTTATTTATTTATTTGTTTATTTCAGTTTGATGACTGGGGAGGTCCACTGGGCTCAGGAGCCCATATTCAGTGGAGACCCGAGGAGAAAAGCTCCACATTACATAGTAAACATTAAGATACAACAAATTAAAACAAAAGATTTAAAGATACAATTACATTATAAATCAGAAACATGATGTATTACATTGGTTACATAGCATCTGAATCATGTGATGATATGAGTATTTCAGTGGTTACATAGTATCTGAGTCTTGTGATGGCAGTATAATTACAATTTAAGGGAGGGGGGAAAGGGAAAGTAGACTATTTACAATATTTACATTCATGCATACATGATAACATTGTTAGATTAAATAGTAACCAGGGTGAGCTAAGGTGTTTAAAAATGGAGTTTAGAAATTCAAGTTGGAGTAGAGACAATAGTAGGCTAGGTGGGGAGAGGGCAATTGCACTTCCAGTTGGAGGAGAGGTAGGAATGCAGTTGAGATTTGAAGTTATCAAAGTTTTGGTTCTTAATGAAGGAGGGAAAGAATTCCATTTTTGCCTAAGAAAAAAGACAGGAGAAGCTGTCCAGCTGGGTGGTTTGGTTTGTAGACAGTGATTAGGTTTAGGTGAGCAGACCTTAGTGGCCTGTAAGGGGTTTATGGTTGTAAGATGTTGGATAGTGCAGGACATATAGTAGGATTAAATAATAGCCTGTGGGCAGTAGTAAGTTGGAGATAGTCTAGATATTTGGGGAGTTCTAGCCAGTTTAGTAAGTGGGCGGCAGAGCAATGATGGGAGGAGTATTTGGCTTTGATGGCAAATTTTGAAATTTTATTATAACAGCTTTCCATTTTGGAAGAGATGGAGGCAGATAAGTTGGTTAGTAGAGGAGCACCATACATTAGTGAGGGACGTAGATAGGTCGTGGCAAGAGTTTTTCTTGTAGAAGGAGAGAGATAGTGGATGTTTCTGTATAGCAAGCCTAGTTTTTGATGTGTTTTCTTTATTGGTAGGTGAAAATGGGTATCAAATTTTAGGTGTTCATCTATAGTTATCCCAAGTAGTTTGGCAAAGGGAACAACTTCTATGGTAGAATTGTTATGGCTTATAATTTGGAAAGAGTTTTTATCAAGAGGGGAGAATTTCTAGGGAGAGAATAGTAATATTTTGGATTTGTTAGCATTTAGAGATAGGCGGTTTTGAAGCATCCAGTTCTCAGTGGTGGAAAAGGCAGTTTGAGTCTTTGTCTGAAGCTCGGGGAGGTTAGTGGCACAGCAGATTAAAGTAGAGTCATCAGTGTATTGTACAATTTTGGTATTTGGAATGGCAGAGTGGAAGTCATTGATAAAGGTGTTAAACAGCATTGGGCCGAGAATGGATCCTTGGGGAACCCCAGTGGGGGTGGGAAGGAAGTTTGATGTGCCTTTTCTCCATTTTACAGCTTGTGATCTGTCAGATAGGTGACTTGAGAACCAGGATAGGGTATTGTGGGAGAGTTTAAGGTTAGCTAGGTGGCTTAGGAGATGAGTATGGAAGACTGTATCGAAAGCCTTGGAGAGATCTAGTATAACAGTAGATACTATTTTTCCAGAGTCACGGGCATGGTTGACTATATCTAGGAATGAGAGAAGAGCAGTTATAGTGCTATGGCCAGGTCAGAAACCATGTTGGGTTTGAGAGATAAGTTGGCTATTGGTTAGGAAAAGCATGAGTTGGTTGTGAATGCATTTTTCCAGTATTTTTGAAATTGGGGAGAGGATGGCTATGGGGCGGAAGTTTGAGATATTATTATTTTTGCTACTTTTGTGGAGAGGATGAATAAAGGCTGCACACCATAGCTTGGGGACATAAGTTTCCTGTATGAATCTGTTGATTAGGATGCTAATGAGGGGGGTGATTCCATCTGCAGCAATTTTTAAGAAGTGAGATGGGATGTTGTCTGGGACATTGGAGCATGGTTTTAGTTTGCAGAGAAGTTTTTTTATGTAGGAGGTAGAGATAGGTTTGAGTTCAAAAGCTGGAGGTGAGTTGGGTTTAGAGGCTGAGGAAGAGTGACTGACCTGTGTGGATGGGTTATTATTTGGGAAGGTCTTGGTTAGTTCAGCTATAGAGTTAGTAAAGAAGAGTTAAGCATAAACAGAGAGGCACTTTCTGGATCAGATTTAGTAGTGTCATGGCAGGGGTTGGTTTTGGTACCTGGGTTGAGAACTGAGTTAATGGAGTTCCAGAAGTGTTTGGGGTTTTTGGAGTGGTTGGCTTGGAGTTTCATATAGTGTGATTGTTTGTCTTTCATTATATGT